>NC_132899.1:7697072-7799572 GCF_030463535.1 Salminus brasiliensis | reverse complement strand
ACTGGTTATGAGATAAACACTGGATAACCTGGACTCCCAGGTCTTTAGGGAAGACATTGCTCTTTTGAGACCCTGATTGTTTCATTGTATCTGGATTGTAACCAGTGTGTGCAGTGATGAGTTCACCTAAGATGATTATCAGGCAGCCTAGATTGGAGCCAGTTCATCTAGTTTGCTTAGGTTGCCATTAGCTGGAACTAGATTGATGTCTGGGCCCTTAAAACATCACCAGGGGTGAGGTCTTCCCTATCTGCAAAAAAGCAGAGGAAGGTGCCATCACAAAATTATGAAGGTGCTCTGGTTGTTGAGTGTTGTTTGGAGAGATAGATGCTTACATGCTGGTAGAGGATCTGGATAAATGTTTCTCAGAGCACTTTCTGAAGTGGTTTGGGTGAGATAATATATATATATATATATATATATATATATATAAATACAGTGGGGAAAAAAGTATTTAGTCAGTCACCAATTGTGCAAGTTCTCAAGAATTAAAGAATAAAGAGTTAAAGAATTTATTTGCAAATAATGGTGGAAAATAAGTATTTGGTCAATAAGAAAAGTTAATCTCAATACTTTATTATATATCCTTTGTTGGCAATGACAGAGGTCAAACGCTTTCCTTAAGGTTGGCACACACCGTTGCTGGTATGTTGCAGTGATGTTTTGGGGCTGTCGGCGGGCAACACAGACTTTCAACTCCCTCCAAAGGTTTTCTATGGGGTTGAGATCTGGAGACTGGCTAGGCCACTCCAGGACCTTGAAATGCTTCTTACGAAGCCACTCCTTTGTTGCCCTGGCAGTGTGCTTGGGATCATTGTCATGCTGAAAGACCCAGCCACGTTTCATCTTCAATGCCCTTGCTGATGGAAGGAGGTTTGCACTCAAAATCTCACAATACATGACCCCATTCATTCTTTCATGTACATGGACCAGTCGTCCTAGTCCCTTTGCAGAGAAACAGCCCCAAAGCATGATGTTGCCACCCCCATGCTTCACAGTTGGTATGGTGTTCTTTGGATGCAACTCAGCATTCACTCTCCTCACGAGTTGTGTTTGTACCAAACAGTTCTACTTTGGTTTCGTCTGACCATAAGACATTCTCCCAATACTCTTCTGGAACATCCAAATGCTCTCTAGCAAACTTCAGACGTGCCCGGATATGTACTGGCTTAAGCAGGGGAACACGTCTGGCACTGCAAGATCTGAGTCCCTGGCGGCGTAGTGTGTTACTGACGGTAGCCTTTGTAACGTTGGTCCCAGCTTTCTGCAGGTCATTCACTAGGTCCCCCCGTGTGGTTCTGGGATGTTTGCTCACCGCTCTTGTGATCATTTTGACCCCACGGGCTGAGATCTTGCGTGGAGCCCCTGATCGAGGGAGATTAGCAGTGGTCTTGTAGGTCTCCCATTTTCTGATTATTGCTCCCACAGTAGATTTCTTCACACCAAGCTGCTTGCCTATTGCAGATTCAGTCTTCCCAGCCTGGTGCAGGTCTACAATTTTGTTTCTGGTGTCCTTCGACAGCTCTTTGGTCTTCACCATAGTGGAGTTTGGAGTGTGACTGTTTGAGGTTGTGGGCAGGTGTCTTTTCTACTGTTAACGAGTTCAAACAGGTGCCATTAATACAGGTAATGAGTGGAGGACAGAGAAGCCTCCTAAAGAAGTTACAGGTCTGTGACAGCCAGAAATCTTGCTTGTTTGTAGGTGACCAAATACTTATTTTCCACCATTATTTGCAAATAAATTCTTTAAAAATCAGACAATGTGATTTTCAGAATTTTTTTTTTCTCATTTTGTCTCTCATAGTTGAGGTCTACCTATGGTGTCAATTACAGGCCTCTCTCATCTTTTTAAGTGGGAGAACTTGCACAATTGGTGACTGACTAACTACTTTTTTCCCCCACTGTATATATATTTATACAGAGCCCTGCTGGTGACATTCCACATAAATAAAAATAAGTCAAGGCCACAAATGAGTAAGACGTAGGATTGAGACAGTTAAGCTGTGCCACGACCAAAAAAGTGGACCAAAAAGTCGTGGCACAGCTTAACTGTCTCAATCCTACGTCTTACTCATTTGTGGCCTTGACTTATTTTTATTTATGTGGAATGTCACCAGTGGGACGCTATAGTTTTCAATGCATTTTGGGTGCATTTTCATGCATTCATGTTCTAAGATGCAGCTTGTAACTCTGTAACTCTCCCACAGGGTTCTATTTTAGGTCCTATTAAACTGATGTAAAATCTAACAATATAGCAGTGTAGGCTTATATAGAGAGCTTAAAGGGTTTAAGGGGTTAAAGGCAATTTGTATGACTAAGACATCTCAGATAAATACAGTGATTCTAGCTGTGGTCATAAAGGTAAGTGTAATCCATTAGGAATGCTCGACACCCAGCACTCCTGCTCAGAAATGCTTTCTGAAAGACACCTTTGTCTTGTTTTCTTAGACGTTTCTACAAGTACATTTTTTTCCAGAGAGGCAGAGCTCATCGGCACATGGCTGTCCACTGTGGTCAAGCTGTTATGCAACATGTTTGTCCACGTGTGCTGTTGTCCTGTCCTTCTGTATGGTTCTTTTTCTCTGCTAAACTGATGGAGGGACTTCAGAATGTGTAGTTTGTTAACTCGCTGCCCTGGGGGATTCCGAAGTGCTGCTCCGTCAGTGGAAAAACACCATATTGCAGCTTCATTTAATGTGTGACGTGAGCAGCCACTGCATAAGGATGTGTGATTTGGGTCTGTCATGTGCATGTACATGTATAGTATTGTATATGTGAGCTACTGTATATATGGAAAAGGCCTTAGGCTAAAGAAAATGTGGACATGAGGACTTTTATTATGTGATCTTATTTAATGAAGCTTTTTTAAGTGTTGTTTATTGTGCCGAATAGATATTAGGGCACAAAACTGTTGACTTTTCTCTTTAATTGTCTATGTTAATTGACCAAATTCAATTTAAAGGTGGTATTTGACCTCTTGCCCACTGTTTCCTCACCCTTGTCTTATTTCTACCACTGTAAAATAATGCCCTCGTTGCTTCGTTCATGGTTTCCATTCAGTCTGTGGTCTGAACGTCAAGAGAAACACTATGATGACCTGCTGTTGATTTTGTAAACCGGAGAAAACCCTCTTCTTCTCTTCTTCATCTCAATGATGCTTCGCTGCTCTCCGTGATTGTGTGGCTCGTGTCCTTCGGCTGAAGTAGCTGAGGCTAATCATTGATCTGGCATTTGACCAATAGAGCATGCATAGCAGATGCAGCGGGAGAGCAAGTCAACAGAGCTGTGCTGGAATAACAGTGTTTACACCCTGCTGCCTGTCAGAAGGTGCTAATATACCATAATACCCCATCTTAAGCCACTTTTCACTCTGCATGAGATAAAGAACTAATTATGATACGTACCAGGTGTCCTAAAATTTACACAAAAAGATTTTTTGTCCTAAATATGAAATATATTTGACTTTACCAACTAACCAACAGAAGTAAGGACTCGTCCAAACTGCTGGTCATGAGTAATGTATTATAGACTGCATCATGGGAAGTTCTTTAATGGAGTAATTCTCAGTGGGGATAATGGACTAAAATTATGATGGATGTGTGCAAAATAAAATGTGATGAAAATGTCATTTGCTGTTTGTTTATATGGAATAATGGTTAAGTTGTTTGTAATTTCTCAGTCATTAGCTTCCCAGATAGTATTTAATGTTAAAGTGTAAACATTAACTTCATTGAATCAATGTTCCAACGCTTTATCATCACTTTTGCCACATTTTATGTTAAAACATTAAAGTTTTAACAACAGAAATCAACAGAAAACCAAAACCACTTTTAATCACCTTTAAACCTTTTGAAATAATCCCATTACTGCAGTAAAATATGTTAAATCAAGCCTGCTCTATGTACAACAAGGGTAATTTTGTGGAAAGCAGAATATGGAAAAGAATAGTGAAAAGAGACTTTATTAAATGTAGAAATTAGATTTTTTCAGATTTTTCAGCATAGAAATTTGTTGAAATAGCTACACACACACACACACACACACACACACACACACATATATATATATATATATATATATATATATATATATATATATATATATTAATTAATGCATACAAACTTATTTTATTTTATGAAGCTTTGAACAAAATTGCAATCACATGCTAAACTACAACACCCATGTTCAATGTCATCACTGCTAACCTTAGAAACCGGCAACTTTCACTGATATTTCACTGTTAATCTAACACAATACTGATATCAAAATTTGGGAGAGATGGTCGTCAGTATCTATTTACATATTACTTTGATTGTTTATATTTTTAATTTGATATAATGTGAAAGTAATGAGGCTTGAGGTTTATGACTGACCATAATGAATACTGTCTACCACCTTTAAGCCCTTTCACTGGTTAATACTGGTTAGATCTTGTTGTATTTCTAGCATTGACTTTATCACAGCTGTCCAATGAAAAACATTTATCGTATTTCCCATATGGCAACTTTACAGGAGGAGGAAACAACTTTCTTAACTTTCAATGGAAGTCCATGCAAAAACAAATTTAGTACAGGTCATTATAGAGCATTTCTATTTGTCCATTCATCCAAAACTCTCCACACAGTATACCAAGCAGCTACAACTAAGAACAGACAAAAATGGAGATACATGTTTTTTATTGGACAGTAGCGATATACTGTATAGCTGACCCAGCCTTGCCCTCTTGTCTTCCTTTCTTTGTCTCTGCCTTAGCCCCTCCCAGTCTTCAGTGTTCCCACTTGTGCCTCCTTTATAGCCCTGTCCTCTCGTTATCCTCCCCAGGTGTCTCAGGTTGTCTGTCTTGTACTTTTACCCTTGTGCTGGGTCTTTGTCTTATGCTGTCATTACCTGTAAATCGTATGTTCCTCTGGGCTGTTATTTTGGGCTCATTGTTCTGGCTGTGTTAATAGTATATTTTCTGGGGTTTAGGGTTTTTTGTCTAGTATGGATTTAACTCTCATTAGCTCTATAAACTCTTATTGTTAATTTATACTATTATAGTTAAATTTGTTTTTCTCCTTGTATACAAAATAATCAGGTTTGGTAATATTTGATAATGCAAAAAGACAGTATTGAATATTAATGTAGACTGCATGTCAATTGAACACAGAAATAAAAAATATAAATCGACTTTCTTGGCAGGTTTGGCAAGGACTTTTATTCTATTATGGCAGTTTGGGCCACACCTGACATTCAACCCAAATACTTTTGTGCATATTTTATTTTTTAAAAAGAATGTTGACCATATACACACTTTATTTATTTATGTTTTATGTGTGTTTTATCTGAGTACACATATAGTACACTTTATTTTCAGCTGGTTGTGCTCGAGTCTGTGGCGGGACAGGGAAATGTGACGCCTCAGATTTGCAATGAGAATGTGTTTTAGTGGCCTAACCAAGCCTCATTTCCAGCGATCACATGATCCCCATTATTTCGAGCGAGACTCCAAACCACTGTTTCAAAACGGTAATGCTTAAAAAACCCAAGGCATACTTCAACACAGTGTCTAGTGACCCAAACCTAAAGAAAACAGATGAATAGGAATCCAAGTCACATATCACTTGTGTTTCATTGCAAAAATATGCACTTACCAAACTGTGGAAAAACATAGTGTATCCTGCAAGAAAAGAGGCCTTGTGGCTCGCTTATATATTGATCAAAAAAATGTAGCTCACAAAAAGCTCTGACTTTACATGCTGAGATGGTTGGCTTTCACCAGGGTTGATATCAAATATGTATTGTAACTCATGTGGTGGCTATTTTAAACCAGTACATTTCCATCCTACTTCTGGAATGGCCACTAGGGGGCCTTTGAAAATAGCCACATTAGCATTAGTAGCTCCAGTGCAGACTTCCTTTATATATATTTGCCAGATCAGCTACATTTCCACAAGTCTGCCCAAAATACACATAAATCCAAGGTTGTTGTTAGAAAAGAGTAACAACTTCTTGTTTGGTGAATGAGCTGGTCATGGTCAGTTCAGAGGACAGATGCTTCTGTGTGCTCTGTCCACACTGCCGATCATTTCCCACTTTAATGGGCTTCAAGTGACCATGCAGTGAGCTGCTGTAGGCCACTGCACGGGCAGGGTTTGTCAATTAAGTCTGACCTCTGTCTTATTCGTAGAAAAATAGCTTGCACTGTTTGTGAAGGCCAGCAGATGGTCCATCTTGTGTCATTTCAGGCCTCAAAGTATGTAAACACAGTTAAAGGTTCGAAAATGGCCTATTTAAATTTACTGTGGTTTCGATGTCACAACCATGAACACCGCCCATTTGACCTACAGTAGTGTTGCTCCACATTCAAGCTGAAGTGAGGCTTCCTCGAGGAGAGCTTTGGAAAATAAAAAAAAGTATTATGAATTATGATTTTATTTGCATGTTTTATAGCTTGTGAATGAAAATCACTTTGCTTCCAGTCAAGAATTGCTACTAGAGGGTATAGTGGTTTTTACAGATGTTGTCGTCACAAAGCAGCTTAACATAATCAGTAATTAATAAAAGACAGAAAAAAGAAATAACATAAGACAGGAAAGATCCAAGACCCCCAGTGAGCAGCCAACGGCGACAGTGGCAAGGAAAAACTCCCTCAGAGCTGGAGGAAGAAACCTTGGGAGGAACCAAGACTCACAAGGGAGCTCTGACCCTTCCTCCTCTTATCAGAACTATTTATTAATTAATGATTAAAAAAGTTAACAAACCATCTAAACTGTTAAACTGTTCTGATCATAATTATAATATAATAATCATGGTGTAGTAGAACTTAAACATAGTCATGGCAGTGATGGTCAGAGTAATAATAGTTAATAGTGCTAATATTAATAGTGGCCTTTTTTTTTTTTTAATAGAGTCCATTTAGGTATCAACATGGTCATTAGACAGGTAGCAGTGGTAGGAGTGTGAAAAAAACACATTACAGGGAACTGCAATTTTATTCGCAAGCCGTGAAACACGCCTGCGGACACTTCCTGTCCATCAGTTTCATCTGTCTACCACATTTCTGATGAGGATTTCCTGAAGCCTGAGATTTCTGCCACTGCTGGTAGACCTGTATGACCACCTTCCATATACCTACAGACTCAGCTGCCATAAATCTCTATGAAGCTTTGAACTAAATACTAAACTACATAAAATATCCATGTTATAATCAGCCCTATATGAGGTTGTTCCTCACTCTCCTCTATATTAATGTTTATGCCCTTAGCTCAGGTTCCAGATTAGTAGGTGCAGAACTTCTACCTATCTCTTCCACCTAAGCAGTTTGGTCTGTAGCAGAGTCAACAGCACATTCAAGGCAAAAAAGTAGTAGTTAGTCCCCTAACAATGGCTGCCCCCAATATCTGGTATTGCACATTTCTGCTCTCTCTCTCTTTGCCAATCGCTTTGATGAATCCCGTCACACACTTCGCAGTTATTTGTAGCCTGATCATCCTCATGAAACAGCATCTACAGGAGCCTGAAGTTATTACCACCTTAAACACGCAAGATGACTAATTATTTGTCCAAGCTAGCAAGTGGTAGTATAGTAATTCTGTGTGTTTTAATGCCCAGTGAAAGGTAATGCGTGTGATGTGCATGTATATGAGGTAGACCAAATTTCTGTCCTGGTTAAAAGGCCCGAATGATCTGCAGGAGGAAGCTTTGCCCCATTATCTGTGAGAGCAAAAGTTCTTCCATGGCAGCAACAGAGGGAAAATAATTAGTGTTGGCACGGTTAAGGCCCTTGGTCTTGGCCTTGGTCAGCCAGCACCGCTTGCTGTAGATGATGTGCAGGTCAGGGAGCTTGGTCTTTGAGCACTCCATGTAGTGCTCAGCTGATTGCACCACTCTCTAATGAGGATGCTTTTGATAGTGCAGGTGTAGAAGTGCCACAGCAAGTTCGAAGTCCCTTAGGTGTCTGAGGTGATAAATTCTCTAGGTGTTCAATCTTCTCCAAGTAGGCCCTCTCATCATTGTCAGAGATCAGTTCCACCTGTGGAGAAGTGGAAATGAGATCAGACAGTTGCCATGTTCAAAGGAATGAGCGTTGTTTTGGTGTATAAACCAATTCAAACATGATAAGTCAGCAAAAATATATAAAAATAAATTTTGGATTCTTTTTCTTTCCATTAACGATAAGACACAGCTCCCCCGTTTCTGCTCGGATCAACATGTTTTTCTGTAGAACCTCACAGAGCTTCACTTCAGCGTTTGTACCGTATTGATCTGCGATTACCCGCCACAGGACGCGAAAGGGCTGACCACTGTTCCACATCTGTGGGTCTCATCAGTACAAGAACACACTGACCTGCATCTGATAGTCCGAATCAGCGCTGATGAAAGAAACCAGGAGGCTGAAGTGTGCACCGGTAGGCAGGGGCGAGAGCGAGGCCGTAGACCCCTGTGGAGCTCAGTCTGGTGCTAAAGTGGGTCAGATGTGCTTTAACAAAGACTCCTGTTGTTCTTTGGCCTCACTGTGTTAAATTGACTTTGACATAGTTTGTTTGAAGCTGTTCTGCGTAGAGCAAATTCCAAGTGATTGGGTATTGTGCAGTGCTCCACACAAACCACCCCACAAAAAAACAAGCACGCCGTAAAGAAAAGGAAAAGGCCAGCTGATTTTGTAACTAAACTATTGACTTACATAATAAACAATCTTTTATAAAAAACTAATTTCTGATATGAATAAAAATTGTAAACCACTCGTTACAACCAAGTACTTTCCATTATACGTGTGATTGATTGCTAAATGTGTAAAAGTCACATAAGTCAGTCTCATATACGTATCAGCCATAGCATTACAACCACCTGCCCAATATTTTGTAGGTCCCACTCATTCCTGCCCAAGCAGCTCTGCTCCGTCTCAAGGACTCAAGAGCTTGAAAGGTGTCCTGTGGTATCTGGCATCAAGGCGTTAGCAGATCCTTTAAGTCCTGTAAGTTGTGAGGTGGTGGGACCTTCATGGACCTCATCAATCAGCCTTGGGCACTCATGACCCCATCGACCCAAAGAGCCTGATGTTTTGGAGATAGTCTGATCCAGTCGTCTAGAACATCACAGTTTGGTTCTTGTCATAGTGGCCCAGATTCTTCTGCTTCCAGATTCCAGTTGCTTCTACCAACATCACCTTCAAGAACTGACTGTTCATTTGCTGCCTAATATGTCTAACCCTTGACTGGTTCCTTTGGAATCAGGTATTCAGTGTTAGTCTCTTCACCGGTCAGGGGTTTTCATGTTGGGGGAGAACTGGCCAGGCTGGAGTACAGCCTCCACACAACAGGGTTAGTTTAATACACTGTGAAATTTTACATTTACATTTAAAGAATTTAGCAGACACTCTTATCCAGAGCGACTTGGTGCTTTGCTATTTACCCAAGAATAACCTCAGCTAGTTTGAATACACTATTCTCCCAAGTGCTCTCGGAAGAGGTGGGTCTTCAGTCTTCAGGGGAAGCTCGTTCCACCACTTCGGTGCAGGACAGAAAAAAGCCTGGACGCTTGTCTTCCGTGGATTTTGAGGGATGGCGGGTCGAGCCGAGCAGTACTTGAAGCTGGAAGGGCTCTTGGTGCAGATCAGATTTTGACCATTGCCATCAAGTACGGAGGGGCTGGTCCATTCTTGGCTTTGTAGACCAGAGTCAGGGTTTTGAATCTGATGACCTGGACAGCAGCTACAGGAAGCCAGTGAAGAGAGAACGCAGCAGTAGAGTGACATGGCTGAATTTAGGAATGTTGAAGACGACCTGTGCCGCTGCATTCTGGATAAGTTGCAGGGGTCTGATGGTGCGCAGAGGGACTACTTGACTACTGCAAGTCTTGAAGTGACGAGAGACTGAACGAGCACCTGAGTGGCCTCTCTAGAGAAGAAGGGTTGAATTCTCTGGATGTTGTACAGAAGAAATCTGCATGACCGAGTTACATTTGCAACATGACTTGAGAACGATAACTGATCATCCATGACTACACCAAGGCTTCGAGCTTCTGTAGAAAGAGTGACCAGTGAGTTCTCAAAAGAGATGGCAAGATCGTTTTGAAGTCCAGCAGTTCCCGGGATGTACAGCAGCTCTGTCTTGCTGGGGTTAAGTTTGAGATGGTGAGCCGCCATCCAAGAACAGACGTCAGCGAGACATGCTGAGATGATTTACAAGTCTCACAAATAAACAACAGGGGAAGTCCACAGCTAGTTTTAACATACTGGATGTTTTTGCACTAAAGCTGGAAAGCTTGTCTGGTAATAAATAGTAGGGGCTGCAAACAGTTTTCAGTTGTGATTTAATTAAAAAAAAAAAAGTAAAATATTAATATTACAATATTGATATTAATCTTGCTCAAATTACTTAGTTAATAATTTAAGGGCAGTGGTGGCTCAGCGGTTCAGAGTGCCAGGCTATTGATAACAGGGTTGTGGGTTCGATTCCCGGGCTCGGCAAGCTACCACTGTTGGGCCCTTGAGCAAGGCCCTTTACCCTCTCTGCTCCCCGGGCACTGGAGTTGGCTGCCCACCGCTCTGCGTGTGTGTGTGTACTCACTGCCCCAGTTCACTAGTGTGTGTGTTCACTACCACAGATGTGTTAAATGCAGAGGACACATTTTGCTGTACAGTGTACACTGACAAATATGTGCACCTTTACCTTTTTAGCAAAAACACTTTTTGTGTCTGTCTGCTATTTTGCTTTGGTCTGCCATGTGCATTGTACTTGTCTCCGCTCTCAGTCTTCAGTTTTCCCCACCTGTGGCTGATTCTCAGATCTGTGTTATTGTCTGTTCTTGTCTGTAGGGCTGCAGCCCAAGTTCTGCTCCATTCAAAAGTTCACATCTAGCCATGTACAGTCCGAACACCCAGATGCGTTCTGGCTCCACCATGCCAAACACCCCAGAATGCATTACACACCATGCCACTGTTCCAATTGCAAAATTCCCGTACAGGGTCCTCCCGTCCTCGGGGGGAGGGGTTGTACTCACCAAGTCAGCACAACCAGGTACACTAGTCAGAACTTGGCTTACTTTGTATCGAGAATCCCTGTGACTCCTTTTGTAGCCGTGCCCTCTCATTATCCTCCCCAGGTGTTTCTTGTTGTCTGTCGTGCTCCTACAGGGGGCTCACAGGGGGTGTTTGCAGAGTTCCTGGTCTTGCGTTGTTGTATGTTCAGATATATTGGTTTCCTGCAGCACTGAAACTCTGTTATTTTGGTTTCTACGTTTCATCAGTCTTTAATTAGTTTAGTTTTTGAGGACTATGCTTGCCTAGATGTGAACTTTTGAATGGAGCAGTACTTGGGCTGCAACTGATCGAGAATCGGCCTGAGTTTCAAGGTTGCCATCACTAATAACTGATCCTTCTGTGAGCTCTGATTTGATCTCTCTTAAAAGATCACCTAATAAAGTGAACTTGCATCCTGCCCCTTTGCACTAGTCCCTCCAGGTCATGAGTTAAAAAAATAGCTGTATTTTTCTTTTTTCGTCATCTCATGATCACAACTTAATTTTCATGCGAAGCCAAAATAACTAAGTGGTTTTCTCATGATAACAAATAGAAGTTGTGATCTTGACAAAACAACATGTCTCGAGATCACAAGAAAAATCATTATCTATATCCATCAATGTCTATATCATCATTATCTATAAACATCAATGTCTGAGTCAAAACAAACACCAAACTAGCTAGCTAGCCACTAGACTAGCAACCAGATCTGAGGGACACTTTATTATTGTTATTATTTTTATTTTTTTATTGTTTTGTTTTTTTTATACATGAAAAAGCTTTTTTTATCTTAAAATGGGATTCTGCCATGATAACACATCAAACTTAGACCATGCACTGTAGTTAAATGATTAATAAAGCTTCATAGAGGCTAACACCAGTATCAGTACCAGTACTAGTACTAGTAGTCCCCAGTTCCTGAGCAGTCTCTTCAATAGCCTTAGTTCTGCTGTTCCGGTTTGAAAACTGTTATTATTTTTTTATTAAATATCATACAGCTCTCTCCACATTTATCTACTAAGATGTCCTCTCTTTCCACTGTCCACAATGATGCCATTATCTTCGGAAATATAAATAAAAAACTAGTTATTATTTATCTATGAGATCACAAGAAAAATAAGTAGTGGTCACGAGATACGAGATGGGGTCAACGGTACAGAAAAATGTCCTTTCTGGACATCAGCTAGGTCCCCTATATTGGCCCCTGTTTGGGAACCGCTGCTGTAGGCAGTAGCACTCAGGTAATAGCTACCTGATCCAGTAGAGGGCGCCAGTAAGCCGTGTGTGAAACGGGTGGGCGGTGTCCTGTTCTAGATGAGCTCTGATTAGAGAAACCGAGACGAGCGTAATGAATATTCATGAGCAGCGTCTCTTATCTTCATAATGTTGGGCACGCTCTGCTGTTTGTGCTCCAGGCTCGGTGGAATGAGCGCCATGCTTCCCAACGCTGCGCTGATCCCACAGTGTAGAGGCAGCTGTGTGCAGATGTGGGAATCTTGAGCAGGGCTCTTCTAGCAGGGCTCTGCATTTCTGGATAAATGTCATTGTTTTTGCTGAGTCTGCTGGGAGGAAATGCTCGATCATTGGCTCCAAGCTGATCCAGCTGCTGCGCTCTGTTTATAACAGCTGTATGACATACAGGGAAGCGCCATGCCTGGTAAAGACCCTCTGGTTGAGACCCTGAAAGGTAAGATCTCAGTTATGCTGCTTTCCTTTCTTTTAGTGTATTAGAAGCAATAGCAATCTACTATACTGTGCATTTATGAATACTAATAATAATATTTATTATTATTATTTTTATTATTATTATTATAAATGAATACAGTCATATTTACTCTCTCCACTGATGTCAATGTTCCTTAAACTTAAAGTTTAGAGTTTGAGGAACACTTGTCAAGTCCACGAGTCAATATTTGTCCTTAAACAGCCTGCATTACATCACTGTCATGTTCAGGTGGTGTTGATTTAGCAGGGCTTGGCCGAATAGGTGTTATGTAGGATTATAATATCTGTCACTAAGTGAGGATGCCAAGTCTGCCTCGCCTCATCCATGAGCAAATGACCCCTACCTCCTCTTAAACATAGCTATATTCCCAACCCGTCTGAACCGGTTTGTCTCCAGTGTGTATTTTGCAGCTCCAGGCTGAAGGCACGGTGACAGACTCCAGCCCTCATTTGGCACCTTGCTGCGAGCTGCTGGAGCTCATTCTGCGTAAGGGACTGCAGCGTGAGTATGCAGTGCCTTTCCTCCATCACTTCTGCTGTTTATATAATTTGCCATGTAAACAAATAGGCTCTTTTTTTACATATTAAAAAATCTACTTAGTCTGGACTGCTCTTGAATGCTAAAGTGAGTGGTGAAGATCACCATGGCCAGATCCAAAGCCTGGGAAGGGATTTCACACATACACCTGAGTACATTCACTCTTATATAGGCCTACACAATCTGTCCAAAGGTTTGTAGACACCTGCTGATCCAGCATTTCTTCAGAAGCGGTCCCATATCAGCCTCTACTCGTCTGGGGTGGCTTTACACTAGACATTGGAACATTGCTAAAAAGATTCAGCTTCTGATGATGGAAGATTAGTTCACATCACATGAATGGTATGTGGTTGCCCAAGTATTCTTAGTGGTGTAGTGTGGTGTACTTTCCCGGCCCAGGAATTGAAACGTAGTCTCCCACAGGGAAGGAAGTGATGTTAACCACTACCCTACCCCACCCACGAGTTATAAATCATGTACACCACTAAGAATACTCGGGCAACCACATGCCATCCATGTGATGTGAACTAATCTTCCATCATTAGAAGCTGAATCTTTTTAGCAATGTTCCAATGTCTAGTGTAAAGCCACCCCGAAAGAGTAGAGGCTGATGATGGAAGATTAGTTCCACAGGGAAGGCAGTGATGTTAACCACTACTCTACCCCACCTGCGAGTTATACAGTAGATCACGGACACCACTCCAACACACCTTAAAGGTATTGGATGGAGATTGGATTGAGGAGATGCATCTTAAAGAGTGGGCTTACTCTGTATTATGTGGTCTCCCACCTTCTCAGCTCATTTGAATAATTGGCATGTGGAGGCGGGGCTTAGAGTAGAAAGCTCACAATTATTTTGCTTAGTTTGTTGCTGGAGCCACCATTACAAAACCGAGGGAAAATCCTCTCTATTTCATCATCAATTGAGGTGGGGTTATAGATGCAGCAGGACTGAATTATCGACCTCTAGGGGGCGCACTAGCTAGGTTTGGAACAGCACAAGTGTAATTTATATGCATAAAATTTGTTGGCTTTGTTGGACTAGCCCAAATTCTACAAGGAGTATGTGTGTGGACATTTAGCACAGCTAACTTCCCTAAAGGTACTAAAGACCTATTAAATACCCATGAGGGCACCACCCCGTAACGAGAAATTATACCCTAAAAGGATACGAGAGTGTTCAACGGCCCATGCTATAGGTATTATTTAAGCATCTCTTTGGATTACAATGCTTTTACATAGAAATCTTACAAGCTCCCAAAGTGTCTGGATACTTTTGGACATTGTGCGTACTCTATGTTCAGCCTGTATAAGCTTATACGTATTCCATTGCTACACCTGATGAGTCCTGTTTGTAATCTGAGCTTTTTTAACTCCATGATCATTGTTCATGTTTGCAGAGCCAGTGCTGAGCCTCACCAACAGAGACTACTGGCATTGTTTTGAGCAGCTGCTGCAACAGGACACATGTGGCAGGTCAGTCTTGTGTTGGGGCAGGTTGTATCACAGGTCACACAGTTTAGTTTATAGACTGCAAAAAATCGGTGTGGGCAGATCTGGATGGAGTTTGAGCAGGTTGTCAGATATTTTGGGGCCTGTATTTACAAAGAGGAGATTGGTGACATTCTAAAGCTAGTGTTTAGTGTTAGCTACGTTAGCCTAGCATCCCCTGATCTGGTTATACACAGGATAGGACAGGACAGGACAGGACAGGACACTCTTGCGTTGGGGTAGGATAGGTTTTTGCTACAGTCAGGAAATTAAAAGTGGGATAGCGTCCAGGAACATCTTTTGAGATTAATAGATAAACCACAGAACCATTTATAAATAAACAAATAAATGTAATATTATATATATATGTTTATCTCAGGCAGCTTCTTGATTGGATGTATAGTTCCCGGGCAGCAACAACTACAGATTTTCTGTCTCATAGGAATGAATAGCGCGCAAAGGCAAAAGTTTGCGCATCCTTCGTATGTCACAGTGATACAAATACACAAGTAACACCAAATCAACCATAAAGGGTACCGCAGAAACCACTTACGACCCCATATGAATCACTACACAATAACCATAGCAACCACCTAAAGTACCATAACAACCACCTAGCATCTCTGTAATACCCATCTAATAACCCTTTAGCACTGCTTTGAGAAACATGACAGATTTCACACCTACAGCAGCTCCAGGGACCCGAGGCCTGGAGTCCAGCACAGTTTGTTGATTTCCCTGCTCTAACACTCCTAATAAATCTGGCAGCTAATGGGTGAGTTGAATCAGGTGTGGTTGAGCAGAAGGAACACAATACTGTGCAGGAATCCTCCAGGACCAGAGCTCCCAACCTCTGCTGTAGGATGAATAAATGAATTCTGATGAATCATGTGAATTGCTTTGTGTTTGACCTTAAGCACCTTGAGGTTTCTCTGGTCCTTTCGGCTGCAGGCTAAGTGCAGTGTCCTTAGCAGTGCAGCAGACCTTGGCTTGCCCCAAACTCCTGACTGCTCAGGGCCGCGGACGCTTCTTCATACGGTTAATGCTGACCAGGAGAACTCTGGGAAATGTTGTCAGGCATCTGTTACACACTGCCAGAGTCATGGAGGTCAGTGAAAATACAGTCGGGATTGGATTTACACAGGTATTAGATCTTTTTCTATCACGAACAGGAGGAGGTAAAAATCACCTGTCTAATGAAAACCATGTATCTCATGGGTTTCATTAGACATGTGGACAAAATTACATGACAAAATTACATGTAATTTTGTCCGTTTTTGATTTTATCCATCATTTGAACCATCCACCTGCTTCTGTACACTGTGTAAATAAATCTGGATAACTGGACCAATCGAAATTCTGTAAATTACTTGGAATAAACTCTTATATTACATTGACTTACATAAGAATTAGTAATATTTTGCCTTCTCCTGTAAAGACACCATTTTTGAGATACATGTTTTTCATTGGACAGCATTATTAAAATTAATTTTTTGTCCAACACAAAACAGCATGTTTCTATATTACGTTGCTACATTGTGGAGAGCTCTCTGCATAGCATGATATTCTTATATTACTCTGATATTACTTTATTACAATAATATCTGTATTTTCCTTTTTTGCAGTGTTATAGTCCTGATATTTCTGTTTTGAGGAATGAGGAATTTGTAGGTGAGCACCTTTTCCCTCAATGCATCTACATTTATCACTTGGGGCATCTCACATCTGAGAAATGACAGCATTGTGCAAATTTTCCCCAACGCAGAGCCTTTTCTCTCTCTGTGTCTGGTTCTCTCTGAAATGGAGTTCAAGCTCAACATAGAGGTATGTGGCTTCTGCTGTGAAATCTACTCACTGTTAGTATTCCATGCAGTTTTACTGTACACTGAGTGTCTTAAAAACACCTGCACTGTAGATACACCCACTGGCCACTTTATCAGAAACACCTACCGTATAGGTGCACTTTGTGGGTTTAAGGTTTACCCATCTGTTACAGTACTAGTAATCAGCCTTTAGTGGAAAAGGACCAGTATGGGACCACAGCTGAGCAGGTATTATTTGGATGGTGGACCATCTCAGCACAGCATTGCCAATGACATGGTAGTGGGTGTGGCACTGGTATGAATATACCACATGTCAGTGTCACAGTCAGTAAAGTCCTTATAGGCAAGTCTTTGCAATCCATCTTTGCAATGCCACCGGGCAGTTATTTCCAGTCACATGAGACCAGGCTCCCGTCTCTATTAAAGGGTGCGACCAAAATACTGGAAACGGACAAAACCTCATGAATAGCTTGTAGCTGTCGGCTCAGTAATGCACAAGAAATGTGATTTTTCAGCTTGTTCTGGCTACTGTGATCTCCACAGAGAGAAATGCTTGCCCTACAAGCACGTTGACCCTCCTCTGCTCGTAGCAACTAGCATCTAGTACTAGCAAGCTGCTCTATTTGTTGAAGGACGGGGCTTTATCAGAAAACAGACGGCATGTTGAGCACACAAGAACTCCTATTCATATTTCAACCTGGTCTGATTTTACAATATCTCTGCTGTTAGATTAAAAGTGGTCCATCATCCGGCCTTGAGTCATGTTGCACAGTTGGCCTTGCTCTCTATAGGTTGGGTAAATCAAGTGCAATGCTGGCTGGAACTGGTGTCTGATGGCCGATGTATCAAAAAGAGTGGTCCACCATCCAAAACAATGTCCATCTGAGAGCAAGTTACAGTATATTTTTACAGAAATCTCATTTTAAAAGGAGAATTATGATTGAATAAGTTTGTTTATTGTAAAATATATTCTCTCATTGGCTAAGAGGGTGCGGTTGGTTGTACCTGGTCAAATCAAACATACTCATCGGCCATCTTTGCAAAACACGCCACACTGTGGTCGGCTTTGGACCAGAGGATGGCTTACCCATGGCTGAAATCTGTAACTGTCCACCTACAGGGTGTGCCAGCAAGGCAGGTCTAATACGGTAGCCAGTAAGGGTCCCTAACAACACAATGTATGCTGTGACCTTTTAACATTGCCATTTACTACCAGTTACTCAAGCCTTCCTTTGCACTGTTTAACGGGACATTTCCTCTCTACACCCTCCAATCCAGAACTGCAGCTTCCTGGACGAAAGTTGGCTGCTTCCGGTAAGTCTGAAGTGTTCTAACACACCCACCTTCAGCACTGATTGGCGGTAGGTGCATGTAAAATGCATGATGAAAGCTTACTTGTGTGTTTTAGGTGTGCGAAACCTATGAGGCAGTGCCGTGCCGCGAGTTGGGGATGGTGCTCAGGTTAGCATGCTTACAGTAGCATGTCTGTCCAGGCTTCCAAGCGGTCAAGTCAGACTGGTTGACAGGTTGCTTTTGCACTAAATTCATGTGGTCATGACTTGTTAGTTAGTTTTTTTTTTTTGTTGTTGTTGCTTGGATGCTTCTAGAGATTGTTCTACATGCAGGGATTAAGCCTAGTCCTGGACTCCTACATGCTCAATGGAGATTCTCCACGGAAGGACAAATGTCATCTAGGGCTTGGATTAATCCCGGACTGGGAAACTGACCCCATGTGTTGTAATAGGGCATGCATTCTGTTCTGTATGAGTGCACACTTACAGCTTCTCTCTTGCTTGCTCTCTCTCTCTCTTTCTCTCTCAGGTACCTGGATGGGCGTGTGTTTGTGTTGGAACTGCTTCAAGGTGGCATGGCTCAGGTGGATATGTTTGCAGAGCCTGGAGACATTATTGATGAAATCAATGGCACCTCGCTGAGGAATTCCAGCAATGGGCAGGTCCAGTAATGATTTCTGAGATCTTAAGTACATTTCCACAAGTTTCTCATTAGCCTAAGTAAATAGAGATAAACACTCACTGAGCAATTCATCAGAAAGACCTGTACACCTACTTTCTATCCAATCAGCCAGTCACGTGGCAGCAGTGCAGTGCATTAAAGCTGATCTAGCAGATGCAGGCCAGTAGCTTCAGTTAATGTTCATGTCAACCATCAGAATTCTGGAAAATGTGTGTGAGTGATTTGTGGTGCCAGAAGGGCTGGTCTGAGGATTTCTAGAAGTGCTGATCTCCTAAAGTTACTCAGAATGGTGTAATCAGGATAAGTGAGCAGCAGTGAGCAGCAGTTCTGCAGACGGAAACGCCCCATTGAGGTCAATGGAGAATGGTCAGGCTGGTTGGAGCTGACAGAAAGGCTACCATAACTGTGCACAGTACATCGTCCAAGCTTGAGGTGGATGAGCTACAACAGCAGAAGACCATGTCAGGTTCCACTTCTGTCAGCCAAGAACAGAAAGCTTGTGCTCATCACAGCTGGACTGACTGGAGAAACATAGCCAGGCCTGATGAATCTGGTTCAGTGGTCTTCCCAGGCACTGGATCTTGTCAACATGCAATCATGTCAACATGGATCAGAACCTCAAAGGAATATTTCCAACAATCCATCCATGCCATCCATGCCATGAAGAACTGAGGCTGCTTTGAGAGTGAAGGGAGGCCCTACCCAGTATTAGTGCAGTGTTTCACACCACATTTCTGCCCCGTATGTGTGCACAGGTATGATCTGTACTGTATTTGCACTGCTGTGTATTTTATAAAGGCAGGTGTGTTGCTGTCCAGACTGAAAGGTCAGCCTTTATCCTTCCGGCTGCTGCGCTGGAGAGCCGCAGATAGAAGCGTGTATCGCCCTTTAGTGCCGCTCTTACGGCTGCTCAAACAGGAAAACCCATCGCTCCAGTTCAGCTCAGCCCAGGACGGCCCGCAGCCCAATCCTGTGGCACAGCGGCCAGCCCAGAGCCAGTGTGTGAAAGAGGGCCGGTACGCACGCAGACCCTTATTTGGTGTATTTGCTAGTGCATTGGTTTCAAATACCAGAACAGTAATCTGACTCTGTTTGCTTTCATGCTGTTGACAGGATCCTGTACGCACTGCAGCTCCTAGGGAAAACAAACATAGGAATGGTAATGAGAATAGTGAGACGTGTGAATATACACTAGAGGTCAAAAGTTTTAAAACACCCCAAATTTTCCATTTTTTTGTTGACATTTAAGCACTTTAGGTCCAGTAAAATGCCTGAAATGGTACAAAGGCTAGTGGTAAACTGTCAGGGCTTTTGAGGTAAAATAAATTAATTAAAAACAAAAAGAATTAATAAATAACAACAACAAAATCAATGGAAACAATTTACATAGATAGCCTTTATCTGTATTAAAGCAGGATTGGGGCAGACTGTGTAACTTACACTCTCTACTGCAGTATTTACACAACACTGCACGTTCAGACGGCTCACATAATGACTAGAAAAAGACACTGAACACAGAACCACAAGTAGAGCCTTCTAACTCTTAAAGCCAGACTGTGGAGACGACAATTTCCTACACCATCAGAAGACTCTTGGTAACTGGAGAAATCAAAAGAGCTCTGGTAAAGGAAGAGGTCGGACTCACTCAAATCCACAAAACGTCATTGCTAAGGTGGGAAAATAAGAAAAGCAGGCTTTCCTGGGCGATGCAGCTCTGTCAGTGGACTACTGAAAAACATGCAGGTGTTCTAAAACTTTTGACTGGTAGTTTATATATAAGTAAAATGAAAATGAGCTAAATTGATAGTGGTGACGGATTTGATAAGCTTTGAATTAATTCATTGTATTGCTCCTTGTCTCAGTATGGAGGGAAGGAGGTGTTGCAGCATGCCATCCCTGCGGTGCTGAGAAGGAGGCAGAACAGTAAGGTACACCTACATCCTAACCTGATTCATGATATCAGTGATAGCAAGAGTTTCTGCATTTGGTCTATATTCTCAAACATGGTTTAATTCAGGGTCTTATTAGAAAGCCTATGGCCAAAAGTGTTGTTACAAACTTCCATTACCAAGGAATAGCCCCGCCGGTTTGTACAGAAGCTCCTATAGATACTGTATGTGTGTAATAAGCCGTGGAGTGTTAAGGGGTTAAGCCATACGTCTTATTAAGTTTTATCATCAGACTACATTTATACTAATGCACAAAACTGTGTTTATTAGCTCAGTTAAACAGTAATATTAGAATAAATACTAATAACATTCATAATTCAATTCATTACAATCACTGTTATTTATATATAACCATTTATAGTTCTCATCCAACACCTGGTTTGATAAATCGGGTGAGCTGGTGATGGAATTGAACACATCCACATGTTGGCTGTGGGCGTCCAGGAGAACCTTGTGCTCTCTTAATTAATAAATAAATAAATAAATAAATAAGTGATGTCATATAAGAACCACTTTAGGTTCCACATAGAACCATGATTGTAATAGAGATGTGTGAGCATGAAGAACATTTAAAGAACCTTCACTTGATGCAGAGTTTTTTACCAATTCAAAGGATAATCACACTCTCCATACAGTCACTTTAATGTACTGTATATAATAATTTACTTTATGATACAGACAAATGGCACAGGTAGCTGCTGAAATACTCTCCCATACTGAGTGCAGTAATTTATATTCACAGTGTGCTGCTCTCCAAGGCACTAGGTAGGGGTTTCTAATAAAGTGGCCAGCACAATCATGGGGATTCTTGTATAGGCCTATGTAACAGAGAATTGAATTTTCTGCACTTTCTGGAAATCTGATGTTAGATCACTGTTGAAGTTTCAGTTAAGTAAATAAATAAATAAATAAATAAATACAGAAATTTGCTCTTTAATTAGATTATTTAATTAGATATGATATGTTGGCTCTACAGGTTTACAATATCTTTGTGAGGATTTATTTATTTATTTATTTATTTATCTATCCATCCCTTAGGTATGTTATACATTTGTAAAGTAACTCTTCCAACCTGTCGAACCATGACAACTCAATGATGGATTCATTTGGTGGAAAACCTTTTGTAGATGCTTTCTAATAAAACTGCTCCAGTATTGCATCATTAAAGTGATATGAGTGACTTCTTGGTATGAAGAACAGATTTTGATAGTTTTTCTCTTCCAACTCTTTGGATAAAACAATTGCCATTACTTTTTGAACATTTCTGAGCCTTGCTGAAGTTGTTTCTCTATGCAGGAGGTGCTGCTGGATGTGAAGGAGACTCACCTGACCTGCACAGATAAAGCCAATAAACAGGTCTGTATCAGTTACTGAGGAGAGATGTAGAAACTGATGCCCATTTAAGGAGGATGAAAACATCTTCAGTGTCTTTCACTTTAAACAGCAGCTGTTCCAGCACCACTTTCCAGAGATATCATGCGTGGGGAGGTTTGGCCAGCCGGACTTCACCATCTTTGCGTTTTGTGTAGTGTATGTATTTCTATACTTTTTTTATTATATTAGTTTGTTAAAGAAAGATGGTTTGTGCATGTCATGTTTTCATTCAGGTACTATCATTCTGCACTTCCAGAAATACCCAGTGCATTCATCATATCTTCTCCCTGGGTTTTCCATTTCCCACCCACTAGGTCAGACTCCTCAGTGCTCCCAGTGCAGGGAGTGTGAAGGCTAGCATGAACACGCTTGGAGGAGAGCACTAACTGCCAGTTGTGTTACATCAGCTAACAGATGCCCACATTGGCTAGCATTGCTCTGAGTGATGGGAGAGAGACAGGGACATCCTGCCCACTCCGTAAGAACAGTGTTGCTATCCACGTCTCCTGGACATGGATGGCTGTGGATGGCCTTCCCTCCCCCTATCGCTTAGCACGATGCTAAAGTGGGTGTCTGTTGGCTGATGTAACAGGGCTGACAGTGTTCTCCTCCAAGCGTGTTCAGCTGTCCAAAAGAAGCAGTTGCCTGACCTTTCCAGCACTGGTAGCATTGTGTAACCAATGGTAACTAGAACTGGGGAACCTGAAATGGCAAATTAACAAAAGTATTTGGACACCAGCCCATATGTTTCTTCTGAAATCAAGGAAATTAAAAAGAGTTTATCCTGCTTTCTTTGGAGTAACTGTCTCTGTCCAGGGAAAAAGACTTTCTATTAGACTTTAGAGCATTGTGTTGAGGATTTGATTGCATTCAGTGACAAAAACGTTAATGAGGTCAGAATGTTGGATGATCACCACCCCACCTCATTTATTAACTCCCCAACTTACCCCAAAAGTACTGGATTCATTCCAAAGAAGACAGTTCCTCCAATGCTCCACAGCGCAATGCTGGGGGGCTTTATACCCCTCTAGCCCACGCCTGGCATTAGGCGGCATGGTGCCAATAGGTTCATGTTTATCTGCTCCAGAGAGTCCTATTCTATTGCCAGTACTTCTCTACAGGGACTGGACCAGCTCGTTGTGAGTGTTTGTGCATTTGCACATATATTTTAGCAATAGGAGCAACTTTAAATAGCTGAATGCATTTTTTAGTAGGGGTGTCCATAAACATTTGGACATATAGTGTATGTAATGTTGGGCATTATGGAAGGATGATGTTCACTGCTATTGGAAAACTGTGGAAGTGAAGCCGGTATATCTGCATTCCAGCTGTACTTATCAGTGGAAATGGAAACTTAAGGTCTGGACATCTTCATGGTTTGTGAACTTGGGGCTTGATTAGCTGAGTCAATATTGAAGCTGAATATTTCATTGGCTGTTTCAGAGATACTCCAGACACAGGGCAGCCTGCAGGCTTTTCCTGTGTGGTTCTGCAGGCAACGTCCAGCAGCGAGTGTGAGGAGATTGTCCATCGTATAGGTGAGCCCTGTAGTACCTCTAGTGCTTTTAACACCCTCTGTGTGGTAAATGCAGTTCCACTGACCTGTTGTTGTTGCTGTTGTTATTGTTATTTCTGCAGCTGCTGGGTTTAAGAGCACAGAATGGTTTGTATGAGAACTGCACAGCGTTGATGTCGGGCGGTTTACCGTTTCTATCACTACTGAGCTGTTAGTGTGTTATTGAAAATGTTTATTGTAACATGTAACTTTTGTATGAGACGTTTGTATGAGAAAGTATTGTGATCTCAGTTTATATCAGACATTATATTATTTTAGAAAATAAATAAATAAATAAATAAATGGCATAGAGGGCTTAACTATTTCTGATTACATTGTATTTACATGAATACACTTGGGGGCAGAGGTGGTATGAAGAGCCTAAATGTATCCTTATGTATGAGGATTTTATCATTTTTGTAATTGACTTATTTTCTTTTAATGATAACATATCATATAGTGATAATTACCTATTCTCTCCAATATCCCAAGATAATATGATTACATTTATTTTAATATTATCTTTAATATTATTTTAATAATTACTTATTCTATTGTTTTTTTTAAGTGATTACACATAGGCAATTTATTTATGTAATATGTATTTTTGATTGTGTATTTTGAAATAAAATATTATCTGAAAACCTCCCAAAATCACAAACTTACGACTTATGACTTATAATTATTTTTCTTTAAATTGTATCACTAATTATTTCAACATAGTAAACATTTCCACTTAATAAGGTCAACAAACCAAATTTTGACATTATGTAGTCATCACTGCAACACAGTTTTTATTTATTTATTTTTTATTTATAGTATTTTATTTAAATGTGTATTTATATTATATTTCGAGTTATCGCTTGAATAATAATCAGGGAAACGTTAGACTCTCTAACAATTATGCTAATTTATTTGGAGAAAATAAATCAGTGTGTAGATATAGTGAGTAACATGAGAAAATAAGTGATTACAGTAATACAGGAAATAATTTCGAGTCTTTACTGTGAGATAAAATGTCAAATCTCAACCAAATGTGGACATAATTCACCAGAAACCGAAAAAGAGAAGCATTTGGGCTCGCGTCCAACACCAGCACACCTCCTCTACACGCACTACGCTAATAAGCACACAGCGAAAGCGTCAGTGCGCACTAGTTAGTGCGACAGTCCGCGGATCGGGACGCGGCCTCGCTCTGCGTCGTGTTGTCGATGGCCCCGGATATCCCTCCTCAGAGCAGCCCGCGCATGCGCACAGGACAAAAGAATGCGGATTTCCGAAGCTCTGACAATATGACAATAATAAACAGTGTGGTGGAAACAGTTCGGGTTTAATCAGCGAAATAATGTCGAAAGCATCTGCGCAGCCCGGCTCTGCAGCGGCTGTGGCCAGCCTGGGACCTTCCTCCTCCTCTTCCTCTTCCTCTCCCTCGGCTGGAGGCTCCGCGTCTCCCGCCAATGCTCTGGAGAAACCGCAGCACTACACGTACGTATAAAACGCACAGAGACGCGCACACCTACCTGACCCTTCACGAGCGGACAGGTGGCCTTGGCTGCGCCTTTACGCGCGTGTTTGGTCAGCTCTGCTGGCTCCCTGGCGCCAGCTGGGTCCTGATGGCGTGAGTGGAGGCCTAGTGTGGAGCTACCCTGGGTGCATTCTCCTAGTATTGAGCTAGATAGATAGCGGTGTTTTAGGAAGTTACTGCGCGCCAAAACAATGGACAGTCCTCGCATTTGGCTTCATTTGGAGATGTCCTGCTTTGTGAAATGCCCCCTGCTCTTTAGGTTCTGACCATCTGTCTCCTGAGCTCCAAAACATGGAGAATAACTCCGGGTATTGTGCAGAGAAAAGGTTCCTTCTATGCCAGTCTCTTCTGTTCGTGCGTATTTGTCACATTGCAGTGATCTTAGATCAATACCAATACTTTTAATCTTCATTAAAGACACGAATCAACACAAACTACAGCTTTTACATGACCATGCTGGTTATCCTCAGTGGTTGAGCCATCATGGAGTGGGCAAGTGGCCTTGGCTGCGCTTTTACGCGTGTGTTTGGTAAACTCTAGCTCTGCAAAGCCAGGTTTAGTCCTAATCTGGTGAGTGAAGGTCTAGCCTAGAGCTGGCAGGGGTGCATCCTCCTGTTATTTATGTTTCTACAATTAATGAGTGGACACATTAAACAAGTAGAGTCCTCACTTTTTGGCTTAAGTTTTGCTACCCTGCTTATAAGATAAGATAGTCCTTTATTAGTCCCGCGGTGGGGACTATCCTTATCCAAAAGCTACCCGATTAAGGCTCTTTCCGCAGCATTTCAATGGTGTCCAAGTCAGGACGTTGAAGATATGAAGCCAACCAGCAAGTCCACCTTTGAATGTCTCAATGTGGGTGGCTTTATACCCCTTTACATTTATATTTATGGTATTTAGCTGACGCTCCTATCCAGCGCGACTTGCAAGGGTACTCGTGTTACAGAGGTGGGCCAATGTAGTGTTAGGAGTCTTCCCCCAGGACTCTTATTGGTGTAGTGCAGTTACCCAGACCAGGAATCGAACCCTGGTCTGCCACATGGTGTGGTATCTTCTCGGCAGGTAGTGGTGTCACCTGTTGCACCACACCAACCACTTCCATTCCTTCAGATCAGTGGTTCCCAGCTCTGGTCCTGGAGGACCCCCTGCACATTTTAGTGGTTTCCTTCTCTACCATCTTCACCTTCAGTTCAGGAAGGGCTTGTTACTGTTAATCAGCTGGTTTAGGTGTGTTGGGAGCAGGGTAAACACCAAAATGTGCAGGGCAAGCGGGGGTTCTCCAGGACCGGGGTTGGATTCCCTGCATTATGCATTGGGTCTGGCTGCTTTAGAGTGTCACATTGACTGGCAGAGCTGTTTTATGGTGATTACCTTGGCACCTTGCAGCACCCACATTGTTCCCACCAGCTATGTGTTGATTCAGCCTCTGTTTTCTTTCAGATATCTAAAAGAGTTCAGGACGGAGCAGTGTCCTCTCTTTGTGCAGCACAAGTGCACTCAGCATCGTCCCTTCACCTGCTTCCACTGGCACTTCCTCAACCAGCGTCGCCGGCGGCCCATCCGCAGACGGGACGGGACCTTTAATTACAGCCCTGATGTGTACTGCGTCAAATATGACGAGGGTACAGGCACGTGCCCCGACGGGGATGAGTGAGTACTAGTACTGCTGCCCTCTGTACAGCTTCTGCTTATCTCATGCAGCACTTGGTCGGATGGGCGAGCGAATACGTGCTGGACGTCTGTTTCCCGAAGCATGAAAGTAAAGTATTACAGAGAGTCTTCGAAGAGGCGCTCAATCACCTCATGCTTTTGGGAAATTCCCTTTTGTGTTTTTAGGAACTTGTGGTCACAAGGTGCCTCAGATGTGGTTAACGTTACATGTAATGTTCTGACAATGTTTGTCTAGTGGAGCAAACAGATTGCACACTGTCGTTCTGATGAATCAGGAAGGCAGGTTCATCAGATAAAGGAGCATTAGTCAAGATTCAAGAAACATATCCGCTAGCGGTTAAGAGACAGTGAGCACCACCGGAACTGTTTTTTTTTTTTTTTTTTTTTGCCCTTCAAGATCACAAGCGCGAAGCAAGCCTCTAAAATCTCCTTTTCAGAGAGGCTTATCATCTAACCTACACTATATGTCCAAATGTTTGTGGACACCCCTATTGATGAACGCATTCAGCTACTTTAAGTTGCCCCCATTGCTGACACAGATGTGTCTAATCCCTGTAGAGAAGTACTGCCAATACAAAAATCTAAACATGACCCTATTGGCAGGCGTGGACTAGAGGGGAGCAATAAGCCCACCCTCCCCAGCATTGAGCTGTGGAGCAGTGGAAGAACTGTGTTCTTTGGAATGATGGATAGTGGAGCTCCATCCAGTGCTTTTTTTTTTTTTTTTTTTTTTTTTTTTTTTTTTGGGATGAATTGGGGAGTTAAGGGTGAGAGGAAGTGGTGATCATCCAACATCCTGACCTCAAATCCTCTGAGCAGTGCCCCAGATTCTAGTAGAAAGTCGAAAGCAGGTTAATCTATGAATGAGCGAGTGTCCCAATACTTTTGTCCATTGTTGTGTACTTTCAGTTCTTTATTTAAGCAAGCTGTTGATAAAAGGAGAATCTCTGTCACTACACTTTGTAATAGACACTTCCCCAGATCCACATCCTTCTTAGTCAGACAGTAATGAATGAAGAAGTGCTGGGCGATATGACCCTTAATCTGAGGGTCAGTATGGCTCTCGGTCTGTCATAATAGGCTTTTCTGTCTCAGGACATAATGAATGCTAATCAGCTGCACGTTTCATTAGAAAGAGAGAGGGAATGAGTGTAGTGTGTTTAGTGCAGTTTATAAAACAGTGAAAAATCGCTTGAAAATGAAGTAATCTGCCCCCCCAGCACAGTTCTGTCCATTCCATCTTACCACCTTTTGTGATCATATGAATTAGAGCTGTACAGTATTGAACAGAACTGATGATGAGCAGATGGTGATTTTTCTGTGAAAAGGGATTTTCAAAATACAAAAATTCAGAGATCCAACATGTCATCATTATTAATAATGTGCTCTGTATTCAGTGAAATAAATGTCATAAATTAAGTATAGAGCTGCACAGTATATCGTTTTAGCCTCGTCATCACAGTGTGTGCATGTGCAGTAGTCACATCGCAGGACGTGCAATGTCACTTTAGGCAAATTGTCATCACACTATGCCTATTTTCCATGACAGATCTACCAGATTATGAGGCAGATTATGTCTGTGCATTGTTATCACGACATGTCTGGAGAAATCTGGTGAATTCCTCTATTTACTAATATCGCAGTATAGATCACAGAACAACAAAATATCACAATGTCAGTTTTTTCCCCTAGTAATGTCAGTGCAGCCCTAGTAAAGTATGCCTCCGGTAGATATGTCATGGAAAATGAGAGTAGTGTGGATTGTGCTTTTTTTGTGATTTGTATAAGCAGCAAAAAAAAGTTTAAAAAATGTAGTTTGACATTGCACATCCTGCAAGGTGACTGTTGCACGTTTCAGCAACGTTACCATAATGTGCATGACATATTGTGCAGCCCCAATAGAAACTGGAGAAGAAAATTATTATTTATGATGTTATCCAATTGTATTTGATCTAATATATAATTATCTTTATATTAAATTTGATCAAAATTCTCAGCATTTGTTAAAGTTTTGTTTAAGTGTATAAATTATAGCTTTCTCTGAATTTAGTAAGTGGTTATTTAGACACAGGATGTCACCAAATCAACTTAATAGTCAATATTTTGTCAGTACAGTCATTATTTCAGTACAGGTTGAATCATTGATATCACTTATATTTAATATAAATATTATGTTAGTAATACTTAGTAATAATTAGTAATAATTGATTGCTGTTAAGAATAGTAATCAAAGTTCAGTCATTGTGACGATCCTAATATGAATTGATCACATTGTTGGTTGATTTGTTGAAAGTGCATCAGCAAAACAGTGGTACCACATGAAATAATAATAATAATAAATAAATAAATCTGAAGTCATGAGTGCAGTGATTTTTATTCAGCATTTCACTTTAAATACTAGACTGATCCAGTTCGACTGCAGTAATTATGCTCTCTTTGTAATGAAACATGTCGGTAAGAAGTAATATAGAAGCACACTGTGACCGTTTACCACAGTAAGAGTAAAATATTGTCCTCTTTGATCACCCATAGTTTGTTTGTTTGTTTGTTTGATTGTGTTTTTAGATGTCCATTTCTACACCGGACAGCTGGGGACACCGAGCGGCGGTACCATCTGCGGTACTACAAGACAGGCTCTTGTATCCATGAGACGGATGCAAAAGGCCACTGCAGTAAGAATGGTC
Organism: Salminus brasiliensis; assembly: GCF_030463535.1. Taxonomy (NCBI): domain Eukaryota; kingdom Metazoa; phylum Chordata; class Actinopteri; order Characiformes; family Bryconidae; genus Salminus; species Salminus brasiliensis. The sequence goes on along the minus strand of NC_132899.1, from coordinate 7,770,261 downwards.
CCCACTGTGCTTTTGCACATGGTTCCCACGACCTTCGATCCCCAGTGTATGACATCAGGTACTTTTCAGTTATGGCCGTTTACACTTGTGCATCTGCATGCTTGCATATAGTCTCTCACACAAAACCTTGTATATTAATTTTTTCAGTTTTATATATTTGACATAATGTGAATCTCACAGGTTTTCCTTACATTGTATCAGAATGTCATGATGACCAATAGAAATGCTCCAAAATGACTTAGAATAAAATCTTTTTACATTGACTTCCATTGAAGGTTCTCCTGTAAAGTTGCCATTTTGGAGACACAGGGTTTTTGTCTGAAAGTGACGACATGCTTTCAGTTATGAACCATTAACTCTATGTATCAACGGGAATAGACTTGTGGTCCATCATGTGTGTCCTGCAGGGAGGTGCAGTCTTTAGAAACCCCGACTGGCTCTGGATTGTCTGAGACTGGAGTGGGAGATGGACAGTCGGGTTTAGTGGCCAGTACAGCTCTTATAGAGAAGATACTGAGTGAAGAACCACGTTGGCAAGGTGAGACCAAAACCTAACCTAATCTACACTTAAGTTCCTCATTAGTTCCAAAACACTTACAAAGCAGTTTCTTTTAATTATCGAATTATAGGGTTTAAAACACTATGTGGACAAAAGTATTGGGACACCTGCTCATTCATTATTTCTTCCAAAATTAAGGAAATTAAAAAGAGTTGATCCTGCTTTTGTTGGAGTAACTGTCTCTACTGTCCAGGGAAGAAGGCTTTCTATTAGATTTTGGAGGAGCATTGCTGTGAGGATTTGATGGCATTCAGGGCCACCCATATTAACTGCAAAGTGTATTTCAATTCTGACATGATATTGACATTAAATACAATATATGTCCAAATGTTTTAGTGCAAATGTTTTTGTGCAGACTTTAAGTTGCACCCATTGCTGACATGCATATACACATATACAATACTAAAGAAGTATTGCAAATGGAATAGGACAGTGCCTAATGCCAGGCGTGCACTAGAGGTGTAAAGCCCCTCACTGTTGAGCTGTGGAGCAGTGGAACTGTGCTCTCTGGAATTATCTAGTACTTTTGGGATGAGGTGAGGTGGGGTGGTGACCATCCAACATCCGATTGTTGCTGAATGCAGTCAAATCCTCATAGCAATGCTCCTTCGAAATCTAGTAGAAAGCCTTCTTCCATGGACAGTAGAGACAGTTACTCAGGATAAACTCTTTAATTTCCTTGATTTTGGAAGAAACAATGAACGCACAGGTGTCTCAATACTTTGTCCATGTAGAATCATTCAGATTGTGAAGAAATTTGTGAAGTATGTGTACTGTCTATTTCTATTTACATTTTGTTGTTTATTAGCTGTCTTTTTCAAGCACCAGAGGGTCATCACTTCCTCCTGTTTTCTCTGCCTCTGCTTTCTGTTTGCTCGCTGCAGATAACAGCTACGTTCTCTCTCACTATAAAACTGAACTCTGCAAAAAGCCTCCACGTCTCTGTCGCCAAGGTTACGCCTGCCCTTACTACCACAACAGCAAAGACCGCAGGCGCTGTCCTCACAAGCACAAATACAGGTACACACCAAGCATCTCAAGAAGATCATCTCTAGATATAGCTAGGAATGCATTCAAATTCTGTTCAGTACTGATACCAGTAACTTCACTGTGATCTTAATTTCTGCAATACTGATACACTGGGTAAGACTTTGCTCTTAAAACACCCTCAATTCTTCATTGGCATGTGAGTGCGAATCTCCCATTCTGTCAGATTCTAATGTGTTTCTATTGGATTCAGATCTGTTCATCAAACCACATTAAGAGACTTTTGCTTTGCGACAGGGTGCATGGTCATGCTGGAAGTAGCCATGAAAAGATGGTAAACTGTGGCCATGAAGGGATGCACATGGTCAGCAACAATACTCATATAGTCTGTAGCATTCCAGTGATGACTGATTGGTATTAACAGCCCAAAGTGTGCCAAGAAAACATTTCCTTCACTATTCAGCCTGGACTATAGACTCCAAGCAGGCTGGGTCCATAGATTCATGCTGTTGGTGCCAAATTCTGACCCTATCATCTGTGTTCCTCAGCAGACCTCAAGATTCATCAGATCAGGCTACATTTTCTAGTCTAGGTTTGGTGAGCTTGTGTCTACTGCAGCCTCAGCTTTCTGTTCATGGCTGACAGAATTGGAACCCGACGTGGTCTTCTGCTGTTGTAGCCCCTCTGTCTCAAGGTTGGACTATGTGATGTTCATTCTGAGATGCTTTTCTGCTGCTCACCGCAGTTGTACAGAGTGGTTATCTGAGTTATAGCAGCACTTCCGTCTGCAGAACGGCTGCTCACTGGATGGGTTTTCTTTATTTCACTCTTTATTAACCTTTATTAGACTGCAATGCTGAAAATCCTAAAAGATCAGCCGTTCTAGATATACTCAAATCAGCCCAACCGGCACCAAAGATCATATCATGGTAAAAAGCAAAGATCACATTTACCCCTATTCTGATGGTTGGTGTGAGATTTAGCTGAAGCTGCTGGCTCATACCTCATGCTTTGCACTACAGCCGCACAGTTGGCTGATTAGACATTAGACATTAGACATTATCTTTGTGTTTGTTTGTTTGCAGGGCTTTGCCATGTCCATCAGTTAAGCACAGTGATGAGTGGGGTGATCCCAGTAAGTGTGAGAGCGGGGAGAGCTGTCAGTACTGTCACACACGGACAGAACAACAATTCCATCCAGAGGTAATGAACACCTACACGCAGCCATCACCTTAAATAATAATAATAATAATCACAGTAAAAGTGTACACTTTAATAATAATTAATACTTTTTAAATATTGAAATAATATATAATTAAAATTTAAAACTTTAATTGACCAAACATGATAGAAATTGTGAAATAAGGCATAACTAAGTTAACTAAGCCAAGCTTAAAGCAGCTTTTTGGAGAATTTGCATTTCCTGGACTCCTCCTATAGTTGGGAAGTGTAATTCCCTTTGTGCGCTTTGACACTCCCCTAGAGGACATTCATTTCTGGAGAAGCTGCGAGATACAGAAAATAAAAGAAGCATGTGGACTGAGGTAGTAGAGTCATATTACGCAAATATTACTCAGTTCTCATAACCATTGTCTTCCCCACTTTACCAGAGTTGCAAAGATGAGACAATCAATAATCATAATTTGTGTTGGACACAGGTGGAGTTTGGCCTCGTCCTTTTACTCATCTATACTGCGAACACACATACACACACAGACTCTAGTAAATAAATACACACACTTACCCGGAGTGGTGGGCAGCCACCAATGGTTATTGGACCATTACAATGATGTAAAAATGCTGCATATTGTTGCTTTACTGTAAGAAAATTTTTAATTCACAGACTTATCCAGCATGTGTATATACTCTCTCCCTCCAGATCTACAAGTCCACAAAATGTAATGATATGCAGCAGAGTGGCAGCTGTCCCAGAGGGCCCTTCTGTGCCTTCGCCCACCTGGAGAGTAAGAGCTCTTTCCTCCCACTATCTCAGCCTTGAATAGCCCACTCGTTTTAGGGCAGTCTTACTCTAATCCTGTACGTTGGGGATCACCACCACTGGAATTTATGGATTGTAGTCACTTGTCTTTTGATTAGATGGCATTTAGTTCTGAAATTAAGGCCCTTGATGTATAAAATGTGTTTTAAGATACAAATATAAAAATGCACTGGAGAAACATTATGGACAAAAGTTTTGGGACACCTGCTGTAACTGTCTCTATGGTCCAGCGAAGGCTTTTTACTACATTTTGGAGCACTGCTGTGAGGATTAGTGAGGTCAGGATGTTGGATGATGGCCACCCTAACTCATCCCTAATTCCCCAACTCATCCCAAAAGTATTGGATGGAGCACCACCGTCATTCCAGAGAACACACCTCCACTGCTCCACAGCTCAATGCTGGGGGGCTTTATAGCCCTCTAGCCCACGCCTGGTATTAGGCAGCATGGTGCCTTTAGGTTAATATTACACACTGTAATAGTCTATAGGGACTAGACAAGCTGTGTGTGTGTGCATTTGCACATCTATGTCAGCAATGGGTGCAACTTAAAGTAGCTGAATGCATCCATTAGAAGGGGTGTCCACAAACATTTGGACATACACAGTTCAGCAGTGCCTAAAGCAGGCACTTACAGTAGTGTCTTCTTGGTAGAACGTGTGAGTAAAAGTCTGTGTGGGTGTTTTGTCCTCAGAAGCAAGCATGAGTGAAGATCAGCCTTTTCCAGAGTGCAGTTCCTCCCCTCCGTCCAGGCCCTGCTCAGCCATCACGGACAACACAGCCTCAGAGAAAGGCTATCTAGGAAGGTTTCTGTTTGAGGAGCCCTCTGGTCTTGATGCCCCTCTCTCCCTCTGGGCTGGAGAGGGTGGTTATGGGAAGGCCCCGGGGTTTGAAAGAGAGGATCAGGTAAGTAGAAATGGGCTGTTCATGTAGTTTTGTATTTTGCACATGGGCTGGTGTACTAGACACAGATTAGGCTCAGCTCAGTCGTGTAGTAAGTCACCCTGGATTTAAAGGGTGCACAGATGTCCAAGGAAAGAAATGAATGATGATGGTAAGTGAGTTTTCTTATTTTTCAGGCAAAACAGAAGACGTTTGCAATGGAACATCGCTGTAAAGACCTCGCCCCTCTACACAGCAAGCCGGTACTGAATTGCTTTTAAACGAAACACATGGTCAAAAGTATGTGGACACACCTGTCACCAGTCACATTTCTACCTTGGTATGCTGTAAGTGGTGTTAGATCTGGATTTCGCAGCGATCAGAGGAACGCTACCTGTCCTAATGCGTAGTGCCAAGTGTGAAGTTTGGTGGAGAAAGTATAATGATCTGGGACCGCTTCGAAGTTTCCCTGTAGTTGAATGTCCAAATACTTTTGGCCGTGTAGTATATATGTATTGCTGAATTACGTCTGCGTTGTTTTGAAGTATGTGTGTGTGTGATATATACACACACAAATAACAATATAATCTGCTGTTGTAGGAGCTGTCTGTGTTTCTGCCAGTGGGCAGCCCTCTCAGCCTATCGTCCAGTGTGCCCTCAAGTCTGGCCGCGACCCCTCCCAGCCCAGCACCTCCAGGGCCCTCGACAGGCATGAATGCAAACGCCCTGCCCTTCTACCCCACCAGCGACACTGTGGAGTCCGTAGTGGGTATGTGTGCTGCAGTGTCTATTAATGTAATGGTAAAAAAATGCTACTAACACATTATAAGACTAGAACTGTGGGTTCACTTGCCTTGTGTGTCTCCTTTTGCTTAGAGTCTGCTTTGGATGATCTTGACCTGAATGCTTTTGGAGTGTCGGCGCTGGAGAAGAGCCTGGAGAGCAGCTCTATGCCCAGTATGGGACTTATGTTAGGTGTGTCATTTTTACTGCCTGATCTGATTTGTCATACACATATCTGCATATGTTGATACATACATTTAAATGGGGACTAAATATACTAACAAAGAGATATCCCATGTTTTTGTACTAATTCTGTTTTTTTTAGGGGGGAGTCAGCTTCAGAGTTCAGCTCCTGTTAATATTCCTGGATCCCTCAGCAGCCCCTCCCCTTTCAGATCCGCATCACCCTCTCCTCCAATCAGAGCACACACTTCTCCCTTTCTGTCTGCCCAGTTGTCACAGCCCAGCCAATCGGAGAGCAGCTTTTTGGGAGCTTCGCATAGTTCGTTAGGTCTGTAACTTGTGTTTTTCCTGCGCTTAAGCTGCAGTGATTCGTTTTTGTTCTTTTTTATTATATTTAAACGTACAAATATTTGATCTTCCTTATTAGACGTAGGATCGTCTCTTTTCTGTGTAGTTAAATGTGTAACAGTAGGTAAAAGTGTCGCTGATCAGATCAGAAACAGCCACAGTCTAGCTAATAGGGCTTGCAGTGTAGTGGGTGATTAGAGTATGGGGGAAAGGGATGGGCTGGGCTCTAGGTGTTGCCCCAGTTGTTAGGTGCTGGATTTTGTCTTCTTCCTGTATTGTGTTACATAATGGCCTTTCTAAAAGCCTTTAGGAAATAATTGTAAATGTAGTTCATAGAAATGAGTCGTTTTCTTGCAGAACATCAGCTGCTGATGCTGAGAACATGGTTGGAGAGGATGCTCTCAGAAAACTAGAAGAGTTCAAAAAAGACTCAGTAAATCAACAGTACTTTTAAACAGACTAGTCTGACTCTCTCTTACATCTAGAGACAGTTTGATGTTACTCACAGATACTTTTGCAAAGACTGAGAATCCAGCAGGGTCACTATTCGCAAGACTGCAGCTAGATTTATTTTTGGGGGTATTTCCCATCATGCCCCTGGTGGGTATTTACAGAAAGAGAAACCATGTTGGATATGATCATGTCAAGATGAGAAAAAGACTGATGTAAGACTGCAGTCCTGACCACCTTACACCAGTATATGGGAGTATGCTACACCTCTAGAAAGACTTACAGGATTTCATTCAGACCTTGGGAATTTGCCTGTGGCAGTAAAATCTCTTAGTCATTTGCTGTAAGACTGGCATTAGTGTGGTTTCCTCGTGATTGTTGAATTGATGTGGTGAAGAACACCGTGGTGAGATCCAAAGAGCCCCCTGAGGCCTTCAGAATGAAGGTTGTAGATGCAGAGGAGTCTATTAAGACGTATCTGTCTAAAGCACATTGCTCCAGAAGTCTTGGTCTTTGTCTAGGTGTTGTTTTGGTAAATTTTAGTTTTTAGTCAGTTAGATTCAGTATTGTTCAAATGAAGATCAAATATCCATTCTTTTTATTAAATACGTTAAAGAAAGGGTTTTCATGAGGCGTCCATATTGGACATGTGTAGATAGTAGTTGTGCACATTTGTTATCTAAAGCTGTTTAATTAAATATATGTATTTCTTTTTTATTTGTTGCAGGTTTGAATGGAATGAACAGCAGTATTTGGGAACATTTCCCCCCAGGACAGAGTTCTCCCGGGACTCCTCCCGCCCTGCTTTCCACGGGGGCCATGTTTGCAGAGGCCTCTCGACTTAAACAGGAAGTGGAAGAGGCTCACAGGGTGCTTAAGCACTGGGATCACAGCTGGAGGCAGATGTCCCAGGTGTGTGTCCGCTTATGTCTGGATATATGTGTGTAAATTTGTTTAAAGCTGCATAGAATTCCTTAAGCTTATTTCCATGCTGTGAAGAATGTAATCGTCACAGTACAGGTTCAGTGTACGTCTGTCAATGACTTTCTAAGCTTGCGTATCTAGAAGAAGCAACAAAGGGCGAACATGACGAGGCTAGTCTGAATGTGAGCGTGTGATGGGGGCCAAAATTTAAAGATGTCATAAAGCTAAGGCACTGCCAGAGTCAGTGGCACTATTTAAGTACATGGATAAAACACTGTCCAGGAATTTATTATTATTATTATTAATATTAATATTGTTAGTGTTGTTGTTGTTTAAACTATGAATTTGTCAGTGACTTATTTACTTATTGGCTAACATTAGACATTTTACACAAAGCAATTGCAAAACCTTGTACATGACGTCCTCTTTACATCCTTTTTTTACCTTTTTAAATGGCTCATATTCAACATTTTAATGTATTTTATTTTTCCCCATCTTGACCACTTACAACATTTTGTGTGGGGTTATCAAAAGACCATTTCTCAACTCTGTTCTATCCCTTAGAATGGAACCGGCTGGTTTTGTTACTGTGCCTTTTAAGATTGGTCTATGCTTCTGATTGGCTGCTCTGTATTTTGCCTTATTCAAAAAGCAGTTCAGATCGAAATGCTACCTACAGCTTCAGTGTGAACGGACTAATCTGCTATAGACTAATAAGGCTACACTATTTGGACAAATGTATTGGGACATGGCTCTTAATCATTGAATTCAGGTGTTTCAGTCAGTCCCATTTAGCCACAGGTGTATAAAATTAAGCCCCTAGCCATGCAGTCTGCCTTTCTACATGTTAGTGAAAGAACCCAAAGAACCCAGGTTCTAAAGAGCTCACTGAACTCCAGTGTGGTTCTGTATGTAATAGGAGCCACCGCTGCAACAAGAAGTCAGCTGGTGAAATTTCTTCCCTCCTAGATCTTCCACCATCAGCTGTGAGTGGTATTATTGGAAAGTGGAAGTGTTTAGGAACCACAGTAACAGACCATGTTAAGTTACAGAGTAGGGTCACAGAGTGCTGAGGAGCATAGAGCATAAATGTGTCTAACTGCATAGTTTCAGACATGCTTTTAGAGCTGTAAAGGGGGACCAGATCCATATTAATGTCTATGGATTTAGAATGTGGTGTCGTAAAAGCTCCCTGTAGGTGTCTCAATACTTTTGTCCTCATTGTGTGTATAAAGGTGTTATTTGTAACACCACACAAAAACAGTGAATGCAAAAAGCGCATGTTTTGAGCCTTTGGTTCGCAGTATGAGATGGCGTACTTTTTATATTGGCCTGTGTGTTAACTAATGTGTTAAATAAGTGACTGTTCTCTGTGTTCATGGTCTGCAGTCGTGGGCAGTCCTGAAGGCTGATGCTGAGGAGGCTCGACTGCTGGCCGGTCGGTTGGGGATCGAGGCGGACCGTGCGCGGCAGGCTGAAGAGGAGGCACAGCAGCAGGCTACTCTTCTGGAGGAGGCGCTAGAGAGCCTACGCAGCGCAGAGAACCCCCGCATGCAGCTCCATCAGCTCCAGTTACTGCACAGACTCCCACTCGGCTCCATATGCAGCCTGCAAGCTCAAATCTGTACCTGCTTACGGACTGTTGAGCAGGTAACACACACACAACACGTGTTGAAGCAAATGGCAAATAACTTTTTGTACTGATGAGCCAAAACATTCAGACCATCGTAGATTAAGCAAATTAAGTTGACTATCCCATAACGGGGCCGCCTGTCTATGATGTGCACGATATCGACAAAAGTATTGGGACACCTACTCATTCATTACTACTTCTGAAATCAAGGGTATTAAAAAAAGAGTTCTGTAACTGTCTCTACTGTCAGGGGAAGAAGGCTTTCTATTAGATTTTGGAGCATTGATTGTGAGGATTTGATAACTAGACAAGCTGTGTGTGTGCAGCTTAAAGTAGCTGAATTCATTCATCAGATGGAGTGTCTACAAACATTTGGACATATAGTGTGTGTTCGACAGTAACGGACCAGTTGGTTCTCATAGTTGATGCGTGAAGGTATGAAGATCTGAGTGCCTTTGATAAGACTTAAATGTTATGGCCAGGTGATTGCCAAAGAGCATCTCGATCATGGCAAGGGTGTGAAATACTCCTAGTTAGCTGCAATGGGTAACTACTGGCTGAGGTCCAAAGAGGGACAAATCAAAAACTGCCAGCAGGCAGTTTGGTGCCCAAGGCTTCTTGATATGTGAGGACAATGAAGGCTATCTGTGCTGAACTAACAGAATTGTTGTGGCTTGAGTCTCAGTTATTATTTTTTTAATAATGGTTACTGGTGGAATTCCTCACAACACACAGCGCATCACTCCCTGCTGCAAAGCTACAGGCCAGTCATAGTGCCCATTCTAACACCTGTCCACCGTCAATCTGTTGAATAGTTCTAATGAACACAGTGATGCAGAACCACTGAATGACTTTCTGTAGGAATGTTATTAGTATTTATTCTAACTTTAGTGTTTTACTGAGCAAATAAATACTTCTAACTTCTACAGGTGTCTTGAATTTTGCACAGTACTGTAATTATGAATGGAATTATTTATTGAACTGATCTACTGCCTCCATCCTTTCTCTCTTTCTGTTTCAGGCTGTTTACAGGAAGCAGCGGTTGTATTGTGTGTCTTGTGAGGAGTTGGGATCCGTAGCGTTGCCGTGTCAGCATGGCGTCTGCTGTGAACGGTGTGCCGGCTCTGCAGAATGCCCCGTGTGCTCAGAGCACCAGCAGAGCCTAAACTTACAACAATCCTAAAGCAACAGCCCTATAGCCCTGCACCATTCCGCGAGCTTTGCCCCAACTACTGCTCTGAGCTTCAGCAGCTAAACAGGCCTCAGCAGCCATCCTCCTGGAGAGTCCAGTGCCAGTTCAGATCCAGTAGACCTGTTTCGGCCTTTGTGATCTTCTTCTAAGGATGTGATGGATTAGAAATGGAAGTTTTTCGAGTGCTGGATCTCCATGAGGAGGTTTGAGCCCACTGAACTAAACCTTTTACCTCAGCTCTCATCTAAGGCTAGTTTACTCAGCATTTTTAAACCTAGTCTCTGTATGCTGCATACTGTTGATTACCATGGACAGTAGTGTATCTGTTTCCCTGGATTCAGAAAAGAACTGAACTGAACCTGTTGATTCGTTGATAAGAACATGGTTGTAGAAGCAGTTGAGCTGTTGCTGAATTCTGTCAGTAACCATTAATGCTAAAAGTATTTTTGTAGATCACTTTTTTATGACTTCCTCAAAGTTAACGTATAATGTAAATTAAGCTTTACATTTATATAATCAGTTTTTATTGACTAGTTTTCTAGATGGAAGAATTCTTGATGTTCCATGTGGTCACAGGAATTTTCCCAATGACTTTCACACCACAGGTTCTCATTGGTTTGTAAACTGCAGGAAAAAACATGTAGGAAATGGATTGTCTGTGGTAATCAGCGCTGCCGAACACATGTAGCACACAAAGATGAGTTGGAAAAGATGCTTGGGTATTCCTTCACACGCTTTAAAATCTAGCTGCTGCAAAGTTGTTATTTGAGCGATGCCATAGAGGAATCACTTGTGGCTCCATAAAGGACCATGTTGGTGAGTTTGTGAGCACCTTTGAACCTTTCAACAGTCTGGTGAAGAACCACCACCTGATGTAAAGGTATCTTACCAAGTTTAAGGTTGTTTACACATTTGCACTTTTCTGTTGCAAATATTAGGGCTGCACAGTATGTCTTTTCAGCATCGTCATGGCAGTGGGTGCAAGTGCAGGGCAGGCAGGATCACTAAAGACTAAAGATTAAAACACGTCATGCTTCAGCATTTTGCTGCTTGATCCAAAATGATATCTGCTCAGTGTCATTGTTTCAGTCTTGGATACACAAGTGCGTTATTAATATCATGGCATGTTGGATCATTGGCTTCTGGGATTAAAAATAAATAAATAAATACATTTTATTTAAATATTTGTATTTAAAAAAAAAAAAAAAATCCCAGTATTTTTCATATTGTGCAGCCCTACCAAATGTAGTTCTTACAGAACCAAATGTGGTTGTTCTATGGCATTTCTCAAAAAGCCTTTTGAAGCACCATTGTTTTTGGTGTGTGCAAGACCCCATTCAGGAATAAGCGCCTGGTGAACACATTTTTGGCCCTCAAAGAACAAATAATAGATCTGACAAACAAGCAATATTAATGTTTAATCTGCTGTTAGACTCAGAGTTCATTAATCATGGTTCCTTAATGGCACCTCCTGATTGGGCCTTTTCCAACTAACCAGTATCTGCTTAATCCTTCCTTTTCTGTTTATTGGAGCCATAGTTTTAGAGATGGAAAATTTAGGTCAAGAAAGTAAAAACAAACGTCCCATGATTTTGTTTCAGCTCAGCTGCAGCAGAGCCGCCCAGGCAGTTGGAACTTACTTTCTGGACCTTAATCAAACCATTCAAGACCCTCTACTAACAGCTATGGTTGATTGTGGACGATTCAGGTCCAGACAGTAAAAATCCGCCCCAGTATTGTGTTCCAGCTGCTTGGACGGCTCTGCTGAAGGTAAGTTAAAAGAAAATCCTGGGATGGATTTTTACTGTCTGGACCTGAATTTTCCATCTCTACATTATCTAATTATTTCACGACCCTCTACCAACAACTCTGCTCAGTTGTTTTCTAAATCCGTGGCTTGACTAATTGAAGTATTGACTGCTCTAGACTGTTATAATAGGCTTTAATTCAGACAGTGTAAGGCTTTAAAAGATCAGCCACTTTTAGAAAAAGTCACAATTTCATGACCAATATATACTGACCCTGAGCTCGACTTATTATTCAGCTTCATCCATAGCCATCTACTGACTACCATCTAATCCTTCTACTCCTTGCTTCTTACACACATATATATATACACACACACACACATCCTCACACAGGGCTATTGGTTGGGCCTGTTTTGTTTATTTCAGGGGCCCAGAAGCAAATACTCACTCAATGTAGAACTCAATTTACTCAATTTACTTTTTATTATTAAAAAAAAAAAATCTTAATTGTGGGAACAAAAAAAATGTTGCATATGAATAATATGAACACTATCATTTCAGCTTATATTTCCAGTTTATCAGTATGCTTTCTGATTAGAGACAAAGCAGAAGAACTTGGCATGTCTGTCTGATGTCTGTCCCAGAAATCTGAGGAGGCCTGGGAGCAAACAATGCGATTATTATAGAGGTATGTTGTAACACTCTTAAAACTGAAGCTGCTTTATATGGGCCTTTAAGTGATTCCATAGAAGAACCACTTTTGGTTCCAAAAAGAACCATGATTTTAAAAAGAGATAAGTGAATAAGTCAGTGTGAGTAAGTGTGAACAACCTTTAGTCTCCCTTACAAACAGGATTGTGGAAGTGGTTCTTCCATGGCTAGGATGGACAATCCCGGCCCTGGAGCCCCGAATTCTTGCACGGTTTTCTGGCTTTTCTGCCCAAGCACACCTGACTTAACTCCCCTGGTAATAGCCAGGTTTAGTAGGTCTGTTAGAGAAGGGAAGTCTTCAAACTGTTCTGGACTGTGCTTCAGACTGTGCCCCACCCCTTTTCTATGGCATCTCTCAAAGGACCACTTGAAGCACCTTTGTTTTAAAGAGTGTGGCATTGGATAAGGCTCCAGTAGATAGTGGTACAGTGAGACAATCACCGCTTATTGCCTCAGCATTCACAAAACGGTGCCCCAGTGTTTTCGGAACGCTCCAGAACGAGCACTCATGGCATTTGTTCATTATCTACTCAGTGAAGTTCCTGGATTTTAAATGGTTATTTTGAAACTCTCGACAGACGAAACAGTACAACAGCACTGAAAGCTAACCATTGCTTTTGCAAGGTCCTTTTTTAAAGCTTTGTTTAAAGAAATTCCAGGGTTTTCTACAGACAAACATGGATACTGTGCTCTTTCAGCAGATATCGAAAGTGTGTTCGCTCGCACAGCTCGGTATACACTCAGGTTTTTCTCGAAGCATCACATCCATGAACTGCAAATAGGGGAGCAAAGAAACTCCATGAGCATTTAAAGTCCTGTACGTCCTTCTCTGTATAGGATATTAGTTCTGTGTTAAGAAACCATTGGAAACTTTCTGCTCTTTTTCATGCAAGCTTTTAATTGGTTTTGATATTTTTGTGAACAGGTGTCAAGTTGGATTTAGTATTCTTTAATGTGCACTGACTCCAGCCACCCACTCAAAGGGCAGCATTGTAATATGCTAGTAGGGGTGGGTGAGGCTACACAGACCTTTTGGATGAATACTGACTGTACAGTTTTTGATATCGGGCCACAGGGTGTGGCTGCAGTTGAGATTTTGGCTGGGGTTCGGTTTGAGGGACACTGCACTAGACCGACTTTATCGGCCTCAGCAAAAGATTTCATCAGCTGGTGGGATGAAGTGCTCTGTCCTTGAGGAACCACCATACCAGTGGGACTGGAGGTGCTAGAAGGATTCAGCCTAGTTTGAAGGTGGGGTTCATTTGACCGCCTCAATATCAGAGCTTCACTGTGAGTTCTGTAGTCGTCTGCTCCCAAAACTGCTCAGCTACATCGTTCTGATTTTGTACGAAACAATAAACAAATGTATATTTTTGGACGAAAACGTCTCCATTGATTATGTTCTTGCATTAAAATGTCAAACTATACAACGTTAATGGCCTGCCTGAGACCTCACTATCATATCTTTCTAATATAACCGTTAATCAAACTATTACAATACTTTACTATATTAACTTTCTCTATAAAATAAACACTTCAAAGAACAATATATTAATATTTCCAGAAAGAGACAGACATAGATACAGCAAAGACAATTTTCAGAAAAAAAGGGTTTGGTCTTCATCAGCTTGTGATGGTTTCAGGCCTCCTGAGACTTTCTTTCTCTTTGTCTTCGCAGTTTAACGAAGGCCTGAGCCTCGCGCTCGCCTTTTCTGGCCTCAAGCAGCTTCAGGGTGGGTTCACCTGAAAAAACAGACAGAACAGTCCTGAGTCCTGTGTGCTAAAATGGTATCTGGTAGCTGAAAATTCAGATGGTCTGTTAATCAGTCAATATATATAATATATATCAATATATACCAATCAGCCATAACATTAGCAGTGAAGCTGAAAACACTGACTCTAGAGGCCATTTGTCAAGGAGTAGGTGAACAGTCAGGTTTGTTAAAAGCAGCAGAAATGGGCATGTATAAGAATCTGAACCACTTGGGTTCCTCTGGTATGCAGTGGTCAGTACCTACCAAAAGCATTCCAAAAAAGGACAACCGGTGAACCGGTGATGTGAACAAAGGTCATTGAAAGATTAAAAAGATCTGCTGCAATAGTTAGTTAGTCTTGGTGCCAGATACCACAGGACACCTTCAGAGGTCTTGTGGAGTCCATTGCCTCGATTGGTCCGATCTGCTGTGGCAGCCAGAGGGGGACCAACTCGGTATTAAGCAGGTGGTACTAATGTTATGGCTCCTTATTCTTTAAATTCTTTATTTTAGTTCCTAATTATCTTCCTGCATAATCCAGCTACAAAAGCCAGGGTCAAAGCGTAGCCATGTTACAGCACCCCTAAAGGGTTACAGGCCTTGCTCAGGGGAACAACGGGGATAGTCTAGGGACCCTGAGACCAATAACCTGGCACTTTAACAATGGGACCACCACTGCCCCATCCCTGGAATTCATCACAGTGTGTTATAGTGACTCCTTATAGTTATATGTAGCATAATATTGATGCTGGTTTGCATGTTCTTAGAGACTTACTTGTTTGTTGACATTAATAATAAAAAGCTGAAGTGAAAATAAGGAGCTTAGAAATACAGCCACTGTGTCTGAGGAACACTTCAGTCTGCACCCATTAAAGAACAAATAACTGCTTGTTTAACAGAAGAAGGTCGTACTGTTTGGTTTGGGGTGCAGCAGAGGGAGGCGGATCTGAGCAGGGGCCGGGTCTGGGGCTGCTCCTCCTGCGACCCCCGGCACGGCCTTCAAGGACAGGAACGCTTCTCCTTCAAAATCGTCGCTGCGCAGGGTGTCATGGTCCAGCACTGTCACCATCAGGCATGCTCCAGCGGACTGGCACTGCTCTAATGTGACAAGACTGCCCCATGCAGGACAGAGGTTACATTACCATTAGACAGAACACAGGTAGAAGCCACAGTTCTATGTAAAACCTTGCCCTCAGTAGACTGATTTATTGACCAAGTAAGGTAAATTCGGAGACTTATATATAAATAATATTATTTTATATATATATAAAATTAATCACTGCTGTCCAATAACAACATGTATCCCCAATTTGACTGTTTTTAGTTTTCTCTAGGGTTTGAACCCTGTAGCTGCTCCGTACATTGAGTAAATCATTCTGGATGAATGGACCAATAGAAATGTTCTAAATGACTTGGAATAAACTTTTATTTCACATTGACTTCCATTCAAAGTTAAGACCATTTTTACCTTCTCCTGTAACGTCAACATTGTGGTGGTCAGTGATTTTCATTGGACAGCGACTGTAAACTGTATGCTAAGGGTATTTTTTTTTTTATATATACTTAAAAAAAAAAATAAGGTTCTTTGAGGGATGCCATATAAGTCTGCTAAATAATCTTCAGTTATGACATTTTATATTAGAAATATTACCCCCCATATTAAGAGTTAATGTAGCCTGGTTACTTTTAACTGGGAGGTACTTTCCCTAAAACACACACACACACACACACACACACACACACACAGTGTGTCAAACAAAGTGAGCAATGCTATATATACATAAGAACCATGTTAGGTTCCCTGGAACGTTCTCATGACTCACAACGCTGTCTTTGGCGTTCTTTTCCTGAGCATTATAACATTAGCCTTTGTTTGTCTGGTTGGTCTGTGTGTGTGTGTGTGTGTGTGTGTGTGTGTGTGTGTGTGTTCAGGCCTTAAAGAACCAAGCCTGAAAAGGGGAGACCTTTAAAAAGTCCTCATAAAGTAGGTCCTGTGTTAAATGTTCTTTTAAGATCCTTCCACATTAAAAAGGCTCTCAGTCACAACCTCCCTTATAAAACTGCATCTCTGAAGGAGCTTCTATTAAATTTCTCCATTAAGAGTTTGAGTTCACGTGCCTTTAAGACTTTCATGTAGTTTCCACAGTTTTACTCACAACTCGAAGGATTCCTCAAACAGCGGGTTGAGGTCACAGCTCTTGATCTTGGTGGTGCGCAGTTCCACCTGTGGGAAAACGTGCTTCGGCTCCAGAGACAGCTGGACAAATGGGTCACTGGACCCTGCAGAGAAACAGGTCAGTCTTTTATAAACTTTGTCCTTTTCAGCTCTGTACCTCTACACTGATATCAGCTGATCTTTTTTTTTTTTTTTTGGGGGGGGGGATCTTTTGTTCTTACTTCAGTCTGAAACACACTGAGGTTCCACACCTCATTACTAACCTCGTACTGCACTGACGAGACCAAGCGCAAAGCAATGTGATGGTTTACTGCTAAAATAAGCCTGGACATGGATTGCTGCGTGAGCCAGGCCTGGTGATCGCAGGGTCAGGCTGCAGAGCCACAGAGCCACACTTTTACACCGGCAGTTTCAGATCAGTGGCGTTGAATGCATGCACAGTTGGACGGTGAGAGAGTGCCATGAAGAGCAGCAGAAGTTTGGAGAAGGGTGTGATTACTGACTGTTGTATATGTCGCCATGCATATTACCATTCAGGAACAGGTATTATTATATAAAAATATATTAAGCTCAGTTTTACATAATACTTATAACCTTTTGTATAATATAAAGCCTGATTATAAGGCATGTCCACACGTGTACATGTTATTAAAGCCCAGTTTCCACATTAAATGAAGGTTAAATTCAGGGATAACCTAGCGATATTTTTTGCTGATAATTATTTCAGGTCATTAAGGTATTAAATTCCTAGGCCTACTTATCTCCAATTTTGGGGTGCTTGCATAATCCATTACCCACATACCCACACCACATAAGCTAAAGGTTATGTAATATTTTCCTTGCAAACGTCTTTATGATATAAACCAAAGAAAGCGCTAACGGATGTGCTGAATGCAACTGGTGTGAAATGGCTGGCGTGAAACTGCTGCTGGTGTGAAACTTCAGCTCTGCGACCCTGCAGTCAGATATTATTATTTTGAGGGAAGCTCAAACCCCTGTGGGTTCACCTCTCTGGCTGATTTTTAATTTTTTTTTTTTACAGGCATGATTTGAAAAAGCCAAACCTGTGGACGCGAGTTAGGGGAAAGGCTAAAAGCTAACCGGTTACAATCTCTTCAGCTTGCTCACAGCACGTCACGCTGAGACGACACAGCGAGAGGACTTCAACACTATCCTTTAAGACCCTGAAATAATTACAGCGTATGTGTTACAGTGTTAAAACCATGCTATGATATGTGGCTCCTGTGAGCCGTCACAGTGCCCTCATAGCGCGATGTGCTTAAACCAGCCAATGAAAGCCTCCATTAAAGAAAAATCACTGTATTTTATTCCAAGGCAAAATAACAGGGTGGTAAATAGGCATCAGAGCATTTTCCACCCCAACCAAAGCCACATTTGTTATTAATACACTAAAGACACTAAGCAGGACATTGTCCTATGCCTGGAGTCTAGAGCAAACTACTACCTTAAACCATTGTTGAGAAGTGATTAATTTCTAATAGACTGATGCACACAATGTTGTTCAGAATTATTTTATACAGATATTCCAGCCATACAGTGTAGACATAACGGAACCTGTGCTTAGAAGCTTCCTTGCTTACCTGCTAGATACATTAACCTCGTATATCCTTGTGCACAACTAAAGAAGCGAAACCTTGGATATGTATTTGAATAACTCTGCATGACTTACCATTGGAGTCCAGGGGGATGAGGTTGACCGCGTTCAGCACTTCTACGTGCAGTTTTCCTTCTGAGCGCTTGTACGAGATGATGAGTGTGACCGCCCCATATTTCTCACCATGACACACTTTCTGTCACACATAAACAATGCAGTGCCACACATGAGCACACACAAGCACATGCAAACTCACCAGAATTCATTATTATGGACAAATGGTTCTAATACTGTGGTCACACCTGTTCCCAGACTTTCCTCTCGAAGAATTTCTCCATGAGTTGCTGGCAGCTCATTGAGTTCAGCATCAAGTGGTTTTGCAGTGTCTGGAATGGAAACAAATACAAATGGGAATGGGTTCTAGATGCAGCACAAGTGAATTTTCTACCTCTAGAGGGCGCACAAGCCAGTTTTGGAGCAGTAAAAGTGTCATTAATCAGCATTTAATGGCTGTTGTGGGACTAAACACTATGTAGATTGTGTCCCCCTAAATCAGGGGTGGGGAATGAGGGCCCGGAGTCCAGCACAGCTTCCAAAGCTGTAGATATGACTGTTTTCCAGCAGTGTAGGTAGTGTCCCCCTAAATCGGGGTGGGGAATGGGGACCCGGAGTCCAGTACACCTTCCAAAGCTGTAGATATGACTGTTTTCCAGCAGTGTAGATAGTGTCCCCCTAAATTGGGGTGGGGATTGGGGGCTGGAGTCCAGCACACCTTGCTGATTTCCTTGACCTACTAAACCTGGAAATTTACAGGTGAGTTGAATCAGGTGTGCTTGCGCAGGAAAAGCACAAAACTGTGCAGGAATCAGGCCCTACAGGATCGCCCTGCTCTAAATGGTCATCCCTGTACTGAATAATAACAACCTTATTTTATCCATAGTCTGAATTAAATAATAAAAATCTGACCTTGTACTCTTCTGTTTGTAGCGTCTCCCGAGGAAGGCCGTTCCCCTCAGCATAGAAGCACTGCTCCAGACACTGCCAAATAACACACACACATACATACTTCTGTCAGCTAATTAGCTTGTGTGACTAATTGCAGTCTCATATCTAAATACACACGACGAGAAAATACAGCTAGATCAGGAATAATGTTGGCACTCCTCCAGAGAGCCATGTCTCTCAGCTCATTAAAACACACAGGAGCTTCTGATTAGCCCCAGCTGGGCCAAATTAGGGTGGTTGGACCCATCATACCCTGTGCAGAAAGAACTAACCTGCAGTGTGAACTGCAGTCTCCGGAAGTAAACCACACTGCTGTCCTCCTGCTGTGACACTTGGAGCAGAATCTTCACTGAATTTGTCCACAGCGGCACCAACAAGCTGTGAGAGAGAGAGAGAGACAGGGAGATCGACATGTCATTGAACCTTGGGTGCCCGTGACCACCAGTTCACCAGTTGTCATTTTTTGGAGCACTTTTGGTAGGTACTGACCACTGCATACCAGGAACATCCCACAAGACTTGTCGTCTAGCCGTCACAATTTGTAAAAAAAAAAAATCACAATTTTGTGACTTAAACACACTTATCATGAAATAATAACCTTATTGTACAAAAATAGGGAGAAATGTTTGCCAGAGGCCTTGAAAAAATACAGATGGTGTTACTATGGGAATGATTTTTCCATTTTGGACATTTTGATGTTTACAACACAAATATAGCCATTTTATTTGCTATCCAAAGCCAAGTCAGGCCACATGTGCTATGTATGTATGTATGTATGTATGTGTATATAGGTTGTAAGAATGTGTATATAGGTTGTATGTATGTGTACATAGGTTGTAAGCATTATGGTATGGACCCAAAGGCTTAGCCTGCAGCACTCAATGGCATCATTATCATAATAAAAAGGTCCAAACCATGGTGTCTCCCTCCAAAATGGGGATTATTTTTATAATTGTTTAATTATATAAATTTGGCTTATTTAGGATCTGATAGGCAATCAACTTATAGGGCTTTTGATCAACCATCATAGACAAGGGGAACTGGTCTAGACATGAGGTTGACAACTCAGTTTCCATTGAGTTGATCATTATCAGAACTAGGTATATACGCTGTGTTCTTCTACTACTGGTTTTTCAGTCTAGCTGCACTGAACCAAGGTACTTTCATGTATTCAGCGTATTGTACTCAGGATTTACCATGTTCCATCGAGCTTGGAGATGCATCCTTTTTTTTTTAAGTTAAATAAATAAGTAAGTAAATAAATAAATAAATAAATAAATAAATAAATAAATAAATAGCTATTAGCTAATGTGACTAATCAGCAGAACTAGTCCTTACCCAGAGTCAACATGGCATAATTGTGGGAAATTCAACTTTAAATTAACATAAATGTGATGGATGTTTAATAAAAAAATGTAAAAAATGTGATGTGCTTTAAAAGTTAACATTTTTTTATAAACACACATATAAAGCAAATGCAGAATTACTGAGCAGCTTAAATTTTTCCACTTTCTGCTAGGCTGTGGCTACGTGGTTGCTATAGTATCCCTGGTGGTTACTATGGTGATGCTAAGTGATTGCTAGGGTATCCCATGTAGGTTTGATGATGCTGCTAGCTGGTTGCTATGGTATCCCAGGTGTTTACTATGGTGGTGCTAAGTGGTTGCTAGGGTATTCCCAAAAAAAGGCAACATGTCTTCTAAGTTACGATGGGGGTGAGTGCTGAGAGGAAGCCCACCTGTTGAAGTTTTCCTGTACCAGATTTTCATTCATATACTGCAGCTCCTCCTCCAGGTAGCGCATCAGAGGATCTACCGCCTAGACGGGCGGTAAAAGAGACAGAGATATAGGTCAGTGATGATTTAGCGTAAACTGTCCCACTATAACTCCTGTGTACTGTTTCATACGTACGTCTTCTGTGGATCTAGAGGGCAGCCGGTGTCGTGTGGCCATACTGCGGACAAACCTCTCAATGTCTGTGTTCATCTACAAAGAGAGCGGGTCAAGAGCAGGTCACACAGAGTCATGTCTCTCTCTATCTGCCTCTCTATCTCTCTCTATCTACTGCAACTGATTGAAATGTCTAACTGTGTATTTGAGTATCAGTGAGTGTGGCTTCATTTGTAGTGAGTCAGTTTTAACTCATATGGTGAAACTGATGATGAAACATGCTTATGAAAGTGACCAAGTGAATTTCAACATTTCCCAGTAAAGGGAAATTACGTGTCATGGTTATTAACGAGACTCCGAGTCCACAACCACAACAGTACATACTTTTGAACATGGCACCAGATTTCTGTTGTCTCTCAGTCATGCCAATACTCTTACACACACACGATGCTACTGGTATCTCCGGAGGGTGTTACCTTCTTTCCCAGTGTTTCTATGGCAGAGCGGATCTCTCTGTTCAGGACGGCCTGTGTGTGCTGCAGCTGTGAGGGAAGTGTGTTCTGGAACTGGGTTTCTCCAATCACGTTCCGAGTCCGCTCCCGAAGCCCCGCCCAATTCAGCTGCTGAGGGAGGCGGTTCAGCACTGAATGCAAATGCTCCAAATCGTTCACCACCACACACAACTAAACATGGGAGACCCAGATTAGATTTGATTAGACCATCACACTCAGCTACAGACAGAAAAGACAGAGATCAGACCACCATACACAAAATACAGGCAGGAAACCCAGAGATGAGACCACCATACACAAGATACAGGCAGGAAACCCAGAGATTAGACCACCACACTCAAGTTGCAAACAGAAAAAAAAAGATAAGACCACCACACTTGGCTATGGGCAGACAAAACAAAGGTTTGACCACCACACTCAAGTAGCAGACAGAAAGCTAATGATCAGACCACCATACTTAATATACAGACAGAAAATTAGAGATTAGATCGCCACACATAGCTACTGGCAGAAAACCAGAGATCGGACCACCATACACAAGCTACAGACAGAAAATTAGAGATTAGACCACCACACTTAGCTACAGGCAGAAAAACCAAAGGTTAGACCACCACACTCAGGTTACAGACAGAATAACAGAGTGATTAGACCACTACACACAGCTACACAGAGAACAGCTACAGACAGAAAATAATCTGGTATAACAGAGGTTATACCATTGCACACAGCTAAACACAAAAAATCCAGAGAAATTAGACCACCGCATTCCGCTACAGACATAATGTAAGAGAGATCAGACCACCACACTTACAGACAAGAAATAATAGAGATTAGACCACAGCCATGGACAGAAGGCCAGGGAGAAAAGACTACCACACACTGCCACAGGCAGAACACCCAGAGAGATTCGGCCACCACACACAACTACAGATAAGGAGAGATTAGACCACTATACACAGCTAAAGACAGAACACCAGACAGATTAGACCTCCATACACAACAATAGACAGAAAACCAGAGTGATCATACCACCACACACAGCTACAGACAGAAAAAACTGAGATCAGACCACCACACACAACTACAGACAACTAGAGAAATTACACCACCACACAGCTACAGAAACATCAGTGAGATTAGACCACCATATACAGCTACAGACAGAAATAAAACAAAGAGATCAGACCCACAACACACACCAAATAACAAGAGGGATTTGGCCACCACACAACTACAGATAAGGAGAGATTAGACCACCATACACAGCTAAAGACAGAACACCAGACAGATTAGACCTCCATACACAACAATAGACAGAAAACCAGAGTGATCATACCACCACACACAGCTACAGACAGAAAAAACTGAGATCAGACCACCACACACAACTACAGACAACTAGAGAAATTACACCACCACACAGCTACAGAAACATCAGTGAGATTAGACCACCATATACAGCTACAGACAGAAATAAAACAAAGAGATCAGACCCACAACACACACCAAATAACAAGAGAGATTTGGCCACCACACAACTACAGATAAGGAGAGATTAGACCACCATACACAGCTAAAGACAGAACACCAGACAGATTAGACCTCCATACACAACTATAGACAGAAAACCTAGAGAGATTAGACCTCTACACAAACAAATCTGACCACCAAACACTTCTAAATAATCTCAAGCAGCTTCATGAAGAGCCTCATAGGAAGGTTTTCCAACAGGAAGTGTTGAGCTAGAGGATCCTAGGTTGTGTTGGAGGTGTACAGACCAGCAAGAGGAAGTGGTGGTCATCAGACACTGAGTGTATCATCACATTATGATTTTGGCTCACCATGTTAACAGCTCTGCCAGGGTCAGACTTCTCTGAGAGCTCCTTCACCCGAGCCTTCAGCAAGCGGCAGTACGTTGAAGCAATCTTACAGATGTCCTGAGAGATATATCCGAGTTAAAATATGACCCAATCAAATTCTAGATGAGTATGAGTTAGTGTAGGGACAGTGGAACTAATTTGAATGGACATTTGCATCATGCAATTGCTCAGGAAGATAAAAACGCACCTCTGTGAGTTTGACCATGAGCATGAATCCCTCCTCTGAATCAGGCCAGCTAAGCTGTTCCCAGAGCTGGCAGATGGGCTGCAGACAGGCCGCCAGGTCCACGGCTGAAGAGCTGTGCTTTATGGCTTCTGCTCCTGTCTGCAGCGGCTGCAACTGGAGAAAGAGAGAGAGATAAAATTCAAATGAAAAGATCAAGTACAATTGTGTATCCAGATCTGTAGATCTGTATCCCTCCATCTAAGATCACTGGGCTTAATGACGGGAGCATGACTGGAGTTTAGGAGATTTACACTTTTACACATCAGCTGGATTAGTTTTACAGGTAGACATTCTGTCATGTGTGTGTCTCCTTCATCCAGCCCTTACACACCCTGCTTTTCAGTTCAACTCTTTAACTGACCATTTATTTCAGTTTACCAGGATCTGGACATCTAGAGCTGAAGCTTAAGCAATAGGAATAAGGTAGGCGTACCTTATCCACCTGCACTGCTTTCTCAACACGCTCCGAAGTAGTGCTGAATGCCTTGTTCAACCAATACGGAAGAGCCTCACGGAAATCCTCATGGAAACTTGTCAACTGCAGCAACTTCCCTCTAAAAGAGATAAGATTTAAATGTAAGGTGCCTGAAAAAAAGTTTATCAAAAGTATTGGGACACCTGATGGTTTATTATTTCTTCCGAAATTAAGGGTATTAAGATTTTTAATGAATCTATCGCTGATGTAAGCACTTTCTATGAGTTCATCATTACAGACATGTGAACTTAATTTATGGAGTGGTAAAAATAAAGATTCTCTTTGGCTTGAATGAAGTGTAAACTAATTGGTTAATAATGCCATAGCAGTCTAACATGTCTAACCTCTTCTGTAGGTAGGCTTTGTCTTTGTGGATGGCTTGTAGACTCAAATACACAGAAAAGAGACTGTTGGCCAGTGACTGGTCCATACTATTCTCCAGCTGCAGTAGTGTGGCCCGAAGCTCCTCTGCCAGCTACAGACAAACACAAACACACAGAGAGACACACACAAGCCATAATGAACTAAACTTAAAAAGCCTGAAAAGTTTGTCAGATCATACACAATTTTGACAAAAGTATTGGGACACCTGCTTGCTCATTGCTTCTTCCAAAATCAAGGGTGTTAAAAAAGAGCTTTAGTTGGAGTAACGGTCTCTACTGTCCAGGGAAGAAGGCTTTCTACTAGTTTTTGAGGAGCATTGCTGTGAGGATTTGATTGCATTTAGTGACAAGCACTTTAGTGAGGTTAGGGTATTAGACGATCACCACTCCACCTCGTTCCCAACTCTCTAACTCATCCCAAAAGAATTAGATGGGACAGCACCATCATTCCAGAGAACACAGTTCTTCCACTGGTCCACAGCTCTATTCTGGGGGGTTTTATACCTCTCTAGGCCACACCTGGCATTAGGCAGCATGGTACCAATAGGTTCATGTACAATGTCCAGCTCTAAAGTGTTATGAGCTATGATTTCTTTACCCTAATAGACCATATTTATTAAAATACATTAATAAAGAATCCAGATCAGAAAGGAAACAGATCTCACCAGAGAGTCCAACTTCTGGTACACTACTGTGAACACGTCTAACTGCACAGCACTGAGAAGAGACACAGAGAGCAGTTTATGAAAATAATCAGTTTATATGATCAGTGATTACAGTTACAATTACATGAGTATATGATCAGTGATTATAGATCTGAGTGATGCACTACCTGACGAAGACTCTGTTCCACACATCTTTACTGAGACGAATGTCCTCCTGCACTTCCCTGATTAACAAAGAGAGGGCGCTAACAGTCTCCTGAAGATCCTGGAACAGACGGGCAACTTAATAAGCCAAGTAACAGCCAATTAAATTAAAAACTGTAATTCAATTCAGTAGCAGTTTACCTTGGTCATGGGCTGATGCAGTCCTTTCTTAATGATGAACCACTCCTCTGTACCGTTCTGTGAGAAGCACAACAGGAATCAGGTCACAAATGATCTGGGCAAATATAGTAAATAGGGTTCGGCAATATGATGATATTATATAATCAAATTGTGATACAGTTTGTTAACGTGATAAAAGCAAGCATATTGTGGATATCGTCAGTGCAGAGAGTGTAATTACTGCCGTCGAATCAGATGAAGTGCAGCCGATTTTGGGTATAATCCACTGTACTCAATACGGGAGAGTATTTGACCAGCAGTTCTTAAGAATTTGCTACTGATGCTTTTTGTCTGCATGTCCAAATATTCTGAAAAATATTTTGTACTGTGACATTTATTGTCTTTAAATATTGTATTTCTCACCAGCACAGCATCAGTGACCTCTTCATGCAGGTCAAACTGTGCAGGGTTGAGCTTCTGAAAGGCTCGAGTCTTGCAGATCTGGACCAAAACCCTACAACCACCCACACACCCACACACACACACACACACACACACACACACACACACACATACACACAATGTTAAAAGCACTGGTCGAGAGCAATAGTTAGAAAACAGTACATATTTTCTTTCCCTAAAATTAAAGCTTTAGAAAAGTTTACCAGTCTATGTCTATGTACAGTGGCATGAAAAAGTTTGAGCACCCCTGGATAAAATTTCTTACTGTAAACAGCTAAGGGAGTAAAAATTGAAGATAAAACATGTATTTCATATTTTAAGCAAGATCACTTTTATTAAACTAATAAATTATTTATATTTCTTAAATTAATTTTATTTCTGTCTTTTACAGTTTTAAATTAACAAAGAACTGAAAAGAGACCATAGCATGTGGAGCCCCCTGTATGGTCAATACTTTGGTATAAAGTATGGGCTATCGGCTCTTTTCAGTTTTTGTTACTTTGGCAACTGTCCCGACTTGTAAACACTTTTTGAAGCCCTATAAGAAGCTGTTTACTTCTTTATTAACATGCGCTTTTAGAGATCGGATCTCGTTCAAGCTTCACTTGTCCCCATAAACATGATGACTCATGAAGGTCATATTTATACTCCGTATAACAGGAAACGGCCACCTAAAAACACTTTGCTATTTTCTTATATCCTTTTCCTGCTTTGTGGACATCTGTCAGAGTGTTAGGCAGCTGCTTAGAGGAGCCAATGTTGAAATCGTTAATCCCCTCATAAATGTTTGTACTGAATCCCCTCATAATCGCAAATACTGAACCTCCTCATAATCTTCAGTGCAAATACCTGAGCAGTGTGTGTAGTCGCGGGGTGGTTTTGGGCGTCGGGGGAAAGATGTCCCTATACTTGGACACTAAACAAAGGCCGTATTGAAGAAAGCCATGGAGAGAATCGCCCAGCTCTTGTTTCTGTTACAAACACACATCAAAACAAGCTACATAAACACTGAGATCCTTAAAACACATCATGAATTTAATCAAATCTCATTCAATTAGACACAAAAAATGTCGCTCATATTCACAGCCACGGCACAAGCATCTGTAAAGCGGATGGATTCTGCCTAAGCTTTGGGCTTTGATTGCAAAACGCCAGAAAATCTCAAACACTCTTTTCTTTAATCAGATTTCGAAGGAAGGATGATGTTGTGAAACAGGAACACTTCATAAGAAACTAAACGGCGTATGCTGCAGAATTCGGCACTCTTACACTATCTTACATCTGCAGTTCCAGCTACAGCTCTCACTCCCACACGCACTGGAAAGGGTCGAAGGCTTTACTGCTGATGTGCATTTCTACACCAAAACAGTAAACACCTGTTTCAGTTCAGAACAGCGCTGTGATGGAGAAAGCGTGATTCATCCACACGTCCCATAAACCACAGTGTTAGATGAGAGCTTTGGCACCAATTCGAACCTTAATTAATGGAGAGAGCTGACGCAAACGCTCCTTCTTGTGGCTTGCTTACACTTCAGACATCAGAAATACTCAATACTCAACCCCCTCAATAGAAAGTAAGGATTTAGAAGATCATATTTCCAAGCCAACCAAAGATTGGTTGAAGAGTCAGTTCTTAGAGGTTCTGGAGATACATTCTCAGTCTCCAGATTTAAATGCCATAGAAGTTCTTTGGTGGGATTTAAAGAAAGCAGTTGCAGCACGGAAACCATCAAACCATGTGCTGGAAGATTCCACTCGCTTATTAGAGGTCATCAAGACAAAAGGATGGGTCAGGGGTTGAGTAATAGTGCACATGACCGTTTGTCAAGATAGCTAGATGGTTTTTGTGATGCTATGAAATAACAAAAACAAAACTGTGAAGAGGAACATGCCTGAAGCCCCTCCTCCCAATCTAACGTCCCCTAACTACCATCTCTACCTTGTTCATGTGCACATGACTAGTCTTCACAACCCTCCACCACCCGTCTCCTCCCTTTACCTCAATCAGATTTCTTATTCCTAGCTCAACTTATCAGATACAATATATGTCCAAATGTTTGTGGACACCCCTAATTCTAAAGAATGCACTCATCTACTAGGTTGCACCCATTGCTGATACTGATGTGCAAATGCGCGCGCGCACACACACACACACAGCTTGTCTAGTGCCTGTAGGAAAGTATTGCCAATAGAATAGGGAAGACTCTCCAGACCAGGGTTAGAGGGGTTTAAAGCCCCTAAGTACTGAGCTGTGGACAAGTGGAACTTTTGGGTGAATTGGGGAGGTGGGCTGGTGATCATCCAACATCCTGACTTCACTAATGCTCTTGTGGCTGAATGCAATTAAATCCTTAAAGCAGTGCTCCAGAATCTAATAGAAAGCCTTCCTCCCTGGACAGTAGAGGCAGTTACTCCAACAAAAGCAGGATAAACTCTTTTTAATACCCTTGATTTTGGAAGAAACAGTTAATAAGCAGGTGTCCCAATACTTTTGTCCATAAAGTGTATGTCTGAAGGACCTAAGGGTCCTAGTGGCTCATTTAAGTTAGAACTTGTGTGACACCAAACCTTCTAAAGCAGTTTCATAACGTAGTGTACCACAGCTCTCTGACCTGTTGATATGGAAGTTCCTGCTGGTCCCAGTGATACTCTATACTGGTTAGCTGCTGAAACAGCACTGTAGAATCCACCTCCAAACTCTGATAGAGCTTACTGTAGGCCACCCACTTCCTGCACGCACACACACACACACACACACACAAATCAGAGATTTCAATCGAGCACTGCTCATCTTCTAATGCAGTTTCTGGGGTTGTTTTAACCAAACTCAGTGTTTAGAAGATGGACAGACTGTTCAAAACTCACGCCAGGTCTTGCAGAAAGGGAGAGATGTCATTCTGGGCAGCATAGTGCTCCAACAACATGGTGCCTTCCCCACACAGTCCACCCTTCCAGGGGCTACTGTCCTACAGAAAGATGGCAACAAAGGCATTATAAGGGAATGAAACATGGGCAAGAAGCATCTGCAGTAGGCTATATACTGTATGTTCAAAAGTGTGTAGACACCTGAACATGCAAAGCTTTGACTGAAATCAAACAGAGTTTTAATAGGGAGTTTGCCCCCCTTTTGACACAGTTACAGCTTCTCTACTCTCCTGGGAGGGATTCACACTAGATGCTAGATCACTGCAGTGAGGATTTGATTGCATTCAGCCACAAGAGCATTAGTGAGTTCAGGTACTGATGTTGGATGATAAGTTCTAAATCAGGATCTGGACAAACTCCCCTCCAGCTCATTCCAGAGGTACTGGATGGAGTTCCATCAATCCAGAGGTAGAGGTTAGGGAGGTTACATTGTGCTTTGGGCGTGGTGGCTCATGGGCAGCTCCTCAAGAGTGTGTCTCTTTATAGGTAGTGCTTTTCTATGGAGATTATACAAGCAGAACTTCTAAGTCAGTGATAGATTCATCCTAAAAAAGCTGAACATATCAGAACATACAGGGTCTCTTGGACAGGGATTAAGCCTAATCCTGGACTACACAGCATTTTGAATGGAGATTCTCCAACAATATAGTCAACCCCACACAGGGTTAGTCTTTGGTACTGTACTGTACTGTATTTCATCTCATTTTCAATGTATTTGACTGAGACTCCTAGAATAAGCTTAATAAATAATGGAATTTGGAGAATGTAGTGTTAGGAGCCTTGCCCAAGGACTCTTATTGGTGTAGCATGGTGTGTTTGCCCAGCCAGGGAAAGTGAACCCCAGTCTGCCACAGGAAAGCTAGTGTTGTATCCACTATGCAACATTATTTCATAAATACTCTGCTGCAAAAAAAGCCATAGATAATCAAAAGTACTTTCCCCAGACTGTTTTACAAGAGTTATTCCGAAGTACAACCACTTTCTTATCATAGCACAGACGGTTAAGAAGGTGAGGTAAAGTGGCCTACCTGTTGTTTGGAGATGTGAGCATGAACAAACTGCTGCAGGATGCCGCTGTAGTTCACATAAGGACTTCGGCCAGCGCTCAGTGTCTCATCTCTCTGCCAGTCACAAACATAGAGTAAGACTACGATTCTCCCTTGTATCACTATTGTGTCAGCCCTCCTTTGGCTACCCAGCTCTGATTCATCGCACATGCTGGCCAGCATCACACTGAAGTAATGTTGGGGGAAAAAGAGAGAGAGAGTGCCATCTACCCAC
Source organism: Salminus brasiliensis (assembly GCF_030463535.1). Taxonomy (NCBI): domain Eukaryota; kingdom Metazoa; phylum Chordata; class Actinopteri; order Characiformes; family Bryconidae; genus Salminus; species Salminus brasiliensis. The sequence continues at coordinate 7,740,290 of NC_132899.1, read as the reverse complement.
CCAGAGAGAGCAAGACTGATTGTGCTCTCTCGGGCTCTGGCTGCTGATGACAGGCAGCATGACCAGGCATTTGACATTTTTATATTGTTTTTGACATGAAAAAATCGAGGGTGTTCTAAAATTGTCAATAGTGTTATTTTAAAAAGCACCAACAGTCATGATGGCTGCTTATGTCAACTTCTGAGATAATTTCAGCCCAGAAAGGATGACTTTAGATGGCCAGAAATAGCATATTGGTATTGATACTGATCAGTTTTGGCTCAATATCAGCAAAAACTGCTGGATTGGATATTAAAATATATAAGATAAGAATATAAGAAATTCAAGAATCCGGTAACAAATCTTTTCAGAAACAGTGATGTGATTCTGCCAACTGTGTGTTTGATAGCCTACTTTTAGATGATTAAGCTCACCTGTTAAAACAGCTCATTTTAAAGTGTAATAGTCAATATATATACCAGTCAAGATCTCAGTATTGGTATCAGAAAGGGAAAACTAGAATTGTGGATCTATGGGAATGAAAGGCTTACGTAGGCCTTATGAACACTGCCCCTGAGGGAAGAGTTATTAAATAAAGGAACCTCTTAAGGTGCTTTGGGGAACCTATTTCTTCTATAAAAAAAAACAAAAACAAAAAAAAAAAAAGTTTTTTTTCTTGAAGCACCTTAAGGGGGTTTCAAACTGAAGAACCTCCAAAAGGCTCTTATACTTTTAATAGTGTGATGTAGCTCCTTCACTGCTGTCTACAGACCACCTACAGTGGTTGCAGTTTTAAAAAAGACAATGATCTTAAGTGAATCATCTTTAATAGACTAAATATCTAATATTTCTAACTGTGGGACTAATTAACAAATGTAAAGCAAATCACCTGACTCTTATGAACTCTTACGCAATTCAATACCAGCTAAATATGAAACTTTTGTGAGTGCTATCGCAGGTATCGCAGTCCATTTTCACCCTGTTGGACTTTCCCGTCAGAGAAAACCAACTGTAAGCAAAGTAAGCAAAGTAGCCGCAGGAAAGTGGTGGTGCTTACGTCTTTGTGGATGAACTTAAACTGTACGTGGCACTGTCCACGGTCTGGGTATGTCTCTGTCTGAGGCTGGAGGATGCACCATTTGTCCTCTGTACAGTGCAGGTCCTACAATTCACATTCACAAGGAAGTGGTTTGCATTAGTCGGCAGTGTGGTTTGCTCAATGGTACAGCTGTAAGATGCTCTGTACATCATGATGCACATCTACCTGTAGTTTGAGAACAACGTTGCCCAGGAAATCGTCCGTCCCTTTCTCCTTTTTTGCATCCTTTATCATTCTGTAATGGGAACAACACCAAAAGACCAAAATCACAATATAATACGTGCATAAGCACAACATTTATACTGTGCTAGTGCCGCAATATTACATATAGAACTGGATCAGTAAATGAGATGTTGGTGTGAAGAACCTATTATTACACAGCACCTCCACATCTACACAGCTACAAAAGGTTCTCTGAGAGATGCTGTAGAAGAAGCCCTTTTCGTCCCCTAAAGAACCATGTTTGGAAGCTTCAAAGTTAAACTTTCACTTAATAACAAATAAAAATAAAAAATGACCAATTTTAAGGTTCTTCACGCTCACACATCTCTGACAAACATGGTTCTTCAGGGAAACCAAAGTGGTTCTTCTACAGCAACCAATTGTAGCACGTTTTTTTTAAGAGTGTAATGTAAAGGCTGTATTCTAATTACGCCACTTTCGATACCCCGAGGATCATTTCAGCAAATTGTTCTTTAAAGAACCATATTTGCAAATGAGAAGTGTCGGTGTGTAACCTATTTAAGGCTGAAAGAACCTCAACATAATGTAAAGGTTCTATTCTAACTAAAGGCCCAACCTTTTTAATATTTGCCATCTCCAATAACTGTGTTGTTACCCATTAATAGCCAAGGCAATGACCGTGTAACTAATGGTTACACTGTCATTGTCTCCGTACTTAATGGCAATGGTCAAAAGCTGATCTGCACTAAGAGCCTGTCGAGCTTCAAGTACGGGTCGGCTCGACCCGCCATCCCTTAAGATTCACGCAAAACAAGCGTCCAGGCTTTTTTCTGTCCTGTACCGAAGTGGTGGAACGAACTTCCCCTGGGTGTCTGAACAGCAGAGTCGCTCGCTGTCTTGAAACCCAGACTGAAGACCCATCTCTTCTGAGAGTACTTGAGTGAAGAGTAGAGTACAATGGTCTCCATATTGACTTGTGTTTAGTAGTGTCTAAGCTTAGAGGTATATTTGCATTTTTAGTCTATTTTAACTAGCTGAGGTTATTTCAGAGTAAATAGCGAAGCATTTTGACAAGAGCATCTGCTAAATGCTGTAAATGTACATGTACTGGTGATGTAAGAGGTAATGTAATTTAATTGGTAATGTAATTGCAGTGGTACAGTTTGTATCAACAAGTGTATCTCAATATCTGCAATAGCTTGCACTCCACTGTGCTTATACATATGTAATAACATGGTAATTAAACATCTTTATACTGGTTACCTGTTTGTTTTTGTATTGATTTTAAAATTATTTTATTAGTTTATAAAATAAAACAACCTTCCAAATAATGAGAGAGAAGCTCAAAACATTTAAATCCTTAAGCGCAAACTAAACAACTATTATTCAGTCTAGCTTTTATATATATTTTTTTTATATAATAAATTTCTCTTAGTCCTAATATCCATACACACTTTACTTTGATTTGTATTTTGGTTTAGTTTTATTACCTTATTTTGTCTACTATTTTATTTTATTATTTATTAGTAATTTTGTGTTTGTTAGTTTTATTATTTAACTTTTATTACCTTTATTTACCATTTACCATTTATTTTTATATTAAATATTTAATTTCTGATTATTATTTTTTTATTCTTTCTCTTTATCCTATTCTTTCATCAATCACCTGTGAAGCAGTGTGTATTTAAATTTTATTTGTCTGAAGCGTGTAATATAAATAAAGTGATTGATAGATTAATTGAAATACTGACGGCTGCTTTTCCTGTTATTGAGCTTTTGAGATGCGCTTGTGAAATCATGAGTCAAAACTGAAGTTGACACACATGTGAAATTACATAAGCTGTACTACTGTAATGCATCTGTAACAGCGAACACATCACAGTAGTTACAGTGTGACTGTACGGTTTGTTAATGTGTAATAACACAGTTATTACAGACATTTACTATAATGTAGGGCCGCATTTAGTCTGAAACTATACACCCAAACCAGAAACTGTACTTTTAGAGTTTACACATTGGACGTGGGCTGGTGTGTGTGTGTGTGTGTGTGTGTGTGTGTGTGTGTGTGTGTGTGTGTGTGTGTGTGTGTGTGTGTGTGTGTTAAATACACACAACGTTGGCGTGACCTTTTCAAGCCGTGGAAATTTGTCCGGAACTCGTCGAGTTTCTGAGCGAGCGACACTTCCTCGTCTTTATCCCTGTGAAGCAGAGGCCGAGAAAGATTCAGCAAACCTCGCTCAACCACAGTGACTCAGACAGAACCTAACTGAAGCTGAGGCGCTCGCCCACTGCGCAGAGAAGGGGAACATTACTCACCACATTTCCATGTGAAAATTGGCTGAGGTTATATCTTCAAACACCCTGAATGAAAGCAACAGAGACACAACCATGAACTCCAGTTAATTCATGATTCATGAGTCATGTTCATTTCCAAACGGGTTCCAGGATGCTCTACTCACGTGTTTGAAATGCCACTGCAAATTCACATATCTAATGATTCACTGCAAACCTGAAACCTAGTCTAAATGTATCAGATTTCTCTTTTTGAGATTGCCGTGAGGGTATTATAAGCAAGGGGGTTGCAAAGGAGGGGAACTGCCTGGACAGCACTGCTGCTGGAAACCACTGTATTTTTACTTTCTGCGTTTTCACTTTCTGGACTTCAGTTTGTCAAATTTATTTCTAAGAGTACTGAACTTATTTCCAGACGTTATGTGTTTTAGGTCATTTTATCCACTAAAACAGTCTAATACTTACTTTACACAAGCAAATTTGTTCATAAAACACAATAAAAAAGACAAAATATATAAAATAATCTTTTTACACTCAGTACTTTTAGATAATAATCTAAAAAATAAATAATAGCAGTTCTTTTGCTGATATAATTGATATACTTTTTTCCAGTGTATGAACCAGGTTCCTTGCATACTTTTGCATTTTTCATAGATTTTTTATATTTTAAACTGACGACCATTGAAACCATGACGGGGGTTTATTGAGGTCCAGTTCTTTGTTTAGTAAAGCCTAAATTAGACATTTCTAAATGATTTCACAATGCAGTTGTATTCATTATGACCTTTTGTTATATAAATAATTAGAGCTTTGTTATGCAAAAATCACTAATTATTGCATTCTGATCCATGTAGGTTCTAGATAGTGCCAGGTTTATTGCTTTATGTGAGTTTATTGAGTTAATAATACAATTGTAATACTTAAGTCATGCATTAAGAATTGTTCCATATTGTAAAGTGAGGTTAAACACATCCCCAATTAGAGACTAAAAAGCACTAAATTAAACGTACTTAATGAGTCGGCTTGCATCACAGACTGCAGTTAGTATCTATCAATGGCACTTTGGTGGCAATAACAGACTTTCTCATTTGTCAGTATGTTTTTCAGACAAGAGTTTATCAGCATTTGATGGTTAAAATGGTTAAACTAACATCTGCCCAGCTTGCATGTTGTGTCCTAGACTAAACAGAACTAAATAATTTGCATAACAGGGTGGTACCAAAGTGTTTATTGTACATTATCACAACTCATAGTGGAATTATTAGTGGTTTTCACACATCAGACCTCAGACCCAGTTATGTACTAATAAAGGTGATACTGAATACAGCTGAAAGCCTAGTGTTTATTATTTATTTTGTTTTTAGAAATGTCTAATTCTGGATTTTTGGGACAAAGACCTTAAAAAAACCCTACTTTTGAATTCCTTAAATAAAGTGTTACCATACAAGCTTATTCAAACACAGATTCTTAATCTAAACAGACTTATATGACTTAAATTAGCATGTTAATTTTGCTTCTTTTGTGGAGCTACAATGCTGAAACCTTAGGTAAATAGATCTGGAAATGTGACCAATTACAGCAATCGCATACAATATGAAATCTAGAAAGCCTATAATTTAATTAAGGTAATATTTGTTAACACATTTTTAAGTGTTATTTGCTCTAAAACGGTTGTTTTCAGTCATAATTGTGAGCAATGTGAATAAGTGAGTTAATAAATGAGCTAATTACGCATATATTTATATTAATTGCTGCTTTTCTATGATGTGGTGACCTAATGACTGTAGAAAACAAGGACACTGTGGTTCCGTTCTCTTCCCTTCCATAGATGTGAAGCCAAAACTATCTGCCGTGTTGTCAAATTTGCATCCAGAATCAATGCAGTAGAGACCCGAGCCTGACGCGCCTACTCATTTAGGGGACCTGCCCCTTTCTCCAGGACCAAGCGTGTCTCAGACCGTTGTGATTGAGCTTACAGTGCAGAAGCCAATTTCCCACTGGACTCCCAGTTCATCAGGTAGGCGGAACGCTTCAACAGTAAAAGTGCAGCTCATGTTCGATCTGCCACACCTCAGCTGCTGTGTAATAAACAGGGTACAGGGTGCCATGCAGGTTGTCCAAGGCTGTCCATCACTTCATTCCTAAGTGTAACCACGCCCTCTTACAATATAGCAGAGTAAGGGTTTAATAACTGATTTCTGGGGGAAAATGAAAACTGGCCAATTTTAGCACAGTTTGGAGACGCTGGAGATGGGTAGAGCTGGAAAATGGGCTGTTTTGTCATTGAGACATATGGGGATGGTCAGAGCTACACATCATACTGCAGCTAGCCAGCAGAGGCACTAGAGGTGGCGCTGTCCATGTTTTCTACAGTCATTAAAAAAACGGTGTAATTAAGTAGGAGCTGAATCAAACAAAAAAAAAATTGTGCTGTATTTCAGCCCTCTGCGGTCAGAGCTCTCCACCACTGGGCTAATTTAGCACTAGTGAGGTTTATTTGCCTCTGGTGGTCGTCCTGTATTCACATCAGAGGCACACGGCTCTCTGTAGTGGCCTGGATAAGGCATGGTCAACCACAATGATGTTGTTACCATGTGATTTTCAGGTGCAATGATGGATGAACGAGTAGTGTGGCACACTCACAGTTTAAAGGTTTGGTCCCAGACCGGGTTGAGTGTCTGTTTCTTAATGTCTGTTTGAAACACTTCCCTGTGCTGGGCTGAATCTTTCACCACAGCCTTCTGCGGCTTGGAGGGGGCACTGCTGCTCTGAGCCTCCAGGCCTTTGTGCATGATGGTCAGCAGACAGTACGGGTCACTGAATCCTGCCACGGACAGAAATAGAGGAAAACAGAGGAAGACACAGTCAAGGGTTGGAGGAAGTCCGGAGTCTGACTCTGTGATGTCATTTCTTACTCATGTAGGCAGGGACAGAAATAGCCATTTAATATCATGTTCTACCACATGATCCTGTATGTATGAGTGTAGCTAAAAATAGCCAGAAGTTAGAAAATGGGCCGTACCACTGATGTCCTTCCCCAGAATGCCTTTGGCCTCCTTGACCGTGACCTTAAGGCAGTAAACTGGCCGCTGTGCAAAATACCAGTGAGGAGAGTTAGAAGTGAAGCAGCGTAGTTTACATCTGTTATAGTGAGATTGAGAAACTGTGATAATACGTGATAATAGCAGATCAATTCAGAATAATTCAAACTTGTGTGTAGAGCACTTTTAGGGCTGACCCGAATTATTTGATTATTGTTATTGGTATTGAAATATTTGTTCATTATGATGGTAGATGCTTCTCTTTTTTAGTATCTAAAACTTGATGTATTCTTAAGCCATGAAAATTAAAGCCTAAAGAATGACACATTTCATCATCAAAAGCATTTAGATAGAATTGTTGTTGTTAATATGATAAAAAAAAAAACTCATATCACCAAAATGTGAACTTTAAAGAAGTAGGGAAAAAAATAAAATTATATATATATATATATATATTTCTACTTCTGTAAAGTTAGATTTTTTATTTATTTATATATATATAAATATATTATATATATGATGTATATGTATGTATATAATGTATAATGTATATAATGTATTATTATTATTTATTTTATTTTATTTTTATTTATTTTTTATTATTATCATTCCATAGGATTTTGGAGAATTTCTATTGGTCTATTAATCCTGAAATATTGAAAAAAAAAATTAAAAAGGCAAACGTGGAGATACAAGTGTTTTTTTGCAGCTACAATAGTTTAGAAAGAATATTTTAAACTTTAGACTTGAAAGCCTTTAAAGAGACTACAGGACTAAACCCTTCCTGCCAAGATAAAGGTCAATTAATTACACTACTCAGATCTCGACTCATTTTATTGTAACACCTTATTTAGGACACACTGATCTATTCATATCCTCTGTCTGGACACACAGTGACACAACAGAGCCTGAGTGTGTTCTCATCAGTGCTGAGATCAGTGTATAAATCAGTCCGAGTGTGATGAGAGCTAACAGGCTAATGAAGAAACAGAAACCCAGCCAACACTTACACATTTACACCCTCTTATTTTGGAGCATTTTCTATTAACCCATTCATCATGAAATTTGGACACCATGTAAACAATAACTGCCAAATTCACATTATGCCATAGAGTGAAAAAGGTCAAAAATGGAGATACAGGGTTTTTGCTCAATAAACACAACTAGATCTTGGCTTCACCATATCACCCTTAAAGTCCTAACAGGTATCTCACACTAGTTTCTGCAGATTTTACTCGTGACTGGAACACTGGGTGTTGTTTTTATACATTATGTGTCCACATGTTTGTGGACACTCCTTCTAATGCATGCAATTAGCTTTTCTTTAATTGTTGACACAAATGTGCAAAACTGTCAGATCCAAATTTTGTCTAAAATGTAAAACTGAAAGAAATGTAGATACAATGTTTTTGCATGACCGCAACCTCCATGCCACCTCAGAGAAAACTGCACTGCAAAAACCACAGTGTTACATTTTCAGCGTTACCTTCTCTAGAGTTGTGTAGTGTGGATTTTAGAGTTGCTCTAAAGGTTCTCAACACTGATGGTTTTAAAATATGACTAAGGCAGGTGCTAATGAAGAGTTAAATTCATTTAGGCTCCTCCCACCTTTCCCACTGGCTTCTGACACCACCTATTTACATGCTGTAAATGTTTTCTATATTTTAGTGTAACTGTTTGGCCTTAGTGTTGACCGTTGATGGTATGCAGGCTGCATGCCCTGTGTTAATATGCCATTTAGTAAAAATGCATAGTATTAACTGACAGGAGCTAATTGAATTAATTAAATGTAATATCTTAAGTGGAAGCAGAGACTCTGAACTTGAACTCTGAGATTTTTCTTTTAACTCTCAGTTAGGAATCAACACTGGGTGAGTGTTGAAATAAAACTTTATTTGTAATGTTTTTTAACCCTCCAAAGGATATAACAGACATATGATGAGTGTTAAAACCACTCTGTTCAGAGTCTCTCTTCTAACACCACCAGAGTAATTATATCATCACTTAAACAGAGTTACATTTCTAGCAGTGACAACAGCGTTAACTTAACTCTAGCCGGTGAGAAAGATATAAACTAACACTTATAGAGTTGATTTAACACTTGTTGATTGTGCCGTGTATGCAGCAACCGAAGCTAAAAGAATGAGATGGCAAAGATGCCAAAGACAGAAATCACCACTCGTGAACACTTTCAATTATTGGATAATGAGAAAATTGCTTGAGATAACAGGGTGGTAAACCATGAAGCCAGTATTGGGCAGTATAGTGATCCTCATCTGAGAAATGCTTGTTGGTCTACACACCATACACATATTTCAGGACCCGTTCAAATGTGTTTAATATTTTAACGGCCTGTTTCAGTTCATTTGCACTATCGCTACAACACTACTGACTTTAAAAATAGAAAAATACTGGATAATAAAATGTAAACTGTTGTTTTTAGAAGAAATTGAGAAAAGAGTGCTTGAGTGTTCGTTCACAAATACCAGTTAGAAGCAATGTGTTGGCCAGCCCTAAAGTGCTCTTTACAACAGCTGCTTAATATGAATAGATCAAGTCATTTATTACCTCTGAACTCTGGACTTTTTCATTCAGGCTCTCATGCTCAGCATCTGTCATGCCAAATGCCTTCCAGAGGGACATATTGCACATGCATTAGGACAAGTCAATACGCAATGTACAACCTCCTGAGAAGTTGGGTGAAAAAGTCTAAACAGGTCCCAAGTCATTAGTATATAGTGGATATTGTTCATTCTAGTGCATATATGTGGCGTTTACTGTGAGCTTACCTCTTTGATGTAGTCCTGTAGCTGAGTGGCAGTGTACTGTGTACTGCCAGTTGACTTCCCTAGTCTGTGCTTAATGGTGTACAGGAGCTCCTTGTACAAGGGTTTGAGCTGCAGATATTACAGGTTATATTGGTTCATTCATCTGTATGTACTGTGTGTGTATTGAGGATAGAACATTGAGGATTCATTTTGTGACACATTTGATTGGCAAAAGATGAGAAAAGTTGCATTTATTATTGTTGTAAAGCATATTAAGTGAGGTACACAGCAAATTGGACAGTGGTGGCTCAGCGGTTAGCGCGCTGGGCTATTGATAACAGGGTTGTGGGTTCAATTCCTGGGCTCGGCAAGCTGCCACTGTTGGGCCCTTGAGTAAGACCCTTTACCCTCTCTGCTCCCCGGGCGCTGGAGTTGGCTGCCTGCCGCTCTGGGTGTGTGTGTACTCACTGCCCCTGGTTCACTGGTGTGTGTGTGTGTGTGTGTGTGTTTGCTACCACAGATGGGTTAAATGCAGAGGACATATTTCGCTGTACAGTGACAAATACGTACACCTTTACTTTAAATTGGTAAAGTAGTGTTAGTGCTACATTAACACTGGGTGTTAAATTCTCACCCACACTCAGAGTGTTAATTTAACACTAAAGCCCTATTCCGACAGGATTAGTTTTACATGGGAAGGTGGAGTAATGTAATTTTACTGCAGGACATCTGTCAAATTTATGACTGATTTGCACAGGATAAGAAATCTCGGAATAAAAAACTGAGATGGGAGTGGCTATGCGATCTACTCAACTCTGTCATCTCCAAAAAACATGATGGCAATTTTGTTGTGCAAATCTGGTGTTGACCAGAGGAGAATGGGCTCCCCTTTTGAGTCTTGGTTCCTCTCAAGGTTTCTTCCTCTCAATCTGAGGGAGTTTTTCCTTGCCACCGTTGCCACTGGCTTTCTCAAAAGAGGCTCAGACCCAGATGTAAAGCTCTGTAAAGCTGCTTTGTGACACCATTCGGCTACAGGCCACGCTACACAATGACTTGCCTAAAGCTGCCAGCAGTGTTGCGCCTCTGGGGAGTCTTTTGGTTGGTCTTCTGGATTTGACTGAGGTTTGCCACGGACTTGAATGACCCGAGGTATCTGTGCCATGCATAACGAAACTAAACGCCTCCTCGAGCGCCTCCATACTGGAGAAAAGCTGTGAAAATTTCTTTTCCACAGGATATGATGGAATATGCACCCACATGTCGATTCATATTAATGTAATATAGATTAATTTAGCAATAGGTTAACAACGTCCAGAATCCAGAGTTGATGTGTAAGCGTGTGGGCCGCAATAATGACAATTACATTGCCCCACCTCCTCACGTAGAACTAATCCTGTCTGCTTAACAGTATTGATTCATCACTGGCAAATTTGATGTGTACCAGATATGTCATGTAGTGTACACAACTAGGCCACCTCAAATGAGATAAACTCACTATTCTCAGTAAGCTACACCTACCTTAGATGCTACCAAGGGTTCTCAGTGCCCTAGATAACCATTATTAGTTTTTTTTAGCAAGAGATGTGTGTGTGTGTGTGTGTGTGTGTGTGTGTGTGTGTGTGTGTGTGTTTGTGTGTGTGTGTGTACATTTACCTCAGTCAATGTAAAGGTTCTTTACACTCTAAACATTTACAAGATTGGCTCTTTATGCAAATATCATCACTAAAGTTCATCTATACTTACAGTACATGTTAACCCCACAGTATAACAATATATATTCACAGTGTAACTACTTGCCTCCTGCTCTTTGTGCCTCCTGTCCCTCTCCTCTGGGTTTTCTGGATCTTTGAAATCCTGCAATCAAATGTCTGCATTTAGCTGCTTAATAATGCCAATGTTTCTTAAAGTCTTAAAATGGTCATCTGCTACAGTAAACACCTACAGTATCTCAGTACAGTACATAAATGCTGCAATAGAATCACAGTGTTGATTATATTTCATTAGTAGGGTTGTAAAAATGCATCAAATTGTTTGTAAATATTTTATATCAAAATGTTATTGATTGTCTATTTTACTGTTCTGTCAGCTCTTGAAATGTGTTCTCTGTGATTTTAATAAATGATCAAATCACATCATTATGAAGTCATAGATCTCCTCTCCTGTGTATTAAACTAAGAGACACTGAGGGGTTCTGTGACTGTGTAAATCTGGAGTTTGACCCATATGACCTTCACAAGGAATGAGCGTCAGTGCTCACCTTTTTGTCCTTCTGTCTCCTTGTCATTCCCAGCCTCCGTGCAGGAGACCCCTGAAGAGGACAAACAGCCATGGAGGAGGATTTGCATTTCATTCAGTTTGCAAAATGCACCACAACAGTAGTAGTGTATCAGTCTTACAATAGCACACAGGCACACAGTAAGGCAGCAAAGGTGGCCAATGATGTGCCCAAATTAACACAGTACCTGTCTCTGTCTGCTGCGAATTGATCCTGGGCCTGTCGAGTGGGACTGTGCAACCAGAAGAGGACAAAATGAAAAAAAAAAAAAATGAATTAATTAACAGGTTATTCATGAGTCTGGGATTTTGGACACTTATTAGTATCTTATTCTTAATTATCATTAGAATTGATCTATTTTACTGTTGATTATAATCATTTAATACCTACTATCAAAAGAGGTGAAGTGTAGATTAGGATATAACTAAAACAATATTAAAAATGTGTAACTATATATCTATAGCACAAATTATATATAGCACTGGTACTGGATGCCGTATGCAAAACCTACAAATTTCTAAACTCACTATTTACTACCTAGTCTGTACTGATCTGAGTAAACTACAGAAACTGCCTGATTTTAATGAACAAATTTCTGTGACGTAACAAAAACCAGCACATTATCATGTATTCACCAATTAAGATAACGACATGCTGGCCCCACCCATTTAAACTGAAATCACATAAGCTGTTCCAAAGCCCAGGCTCCACCCGAGGTAGGATTCGGTAGGATTGTCCTATGAAGATTCCTTTTTAGTGGCCTATTGGTCACACATATAGTCCAGTCTAGTCCAGGCTGTGTGGTGAAAGGCCCCACCTCTTGCAACTGCGCAAATGAATTATATATAAATATAAAAACTAACATTTTTGATGCTCCTCCAGTTTTGTGGTGCTGTTGGGTTATTTTTTCCTGCAGGCCAGGAAAGCTACATCAGTTGCGCCCTCCAAATCGCCCCTAATGTAGGCTGCCTTTCTCGTCTGTATACGAAGAGCATTTTATGACCTAGCGGCCGAGAAATGCAGCCCACCTTGGCTGCAGCCTAGATTTTGGAATGCAGCTAGTTTTTAGCCTTGACTGCTTCCTCAGTAAGATACAATACCAGGCAGCCAATCAGAACAGAGGTTATTTTCATACGTCAGGTATGAAAAGGAACAGTAAAACAATGGATGTTTATTTCTAATGGAAAACTGGAAAAATGAAGCATGGTGCAGCTTTTAAGGCTCTTCGCTGAGACTGCTGGCTTCAGGCCTAGACTCTGATGTCTTATTTCAACAGTGGCCAATGGCAGGACCGTTACAACTGCTGCTTTTTCGCCGTTAAGCCCATGCGGAACATGCCCATGCAAATAAATGGGTCATGCTATGGCGGTTTCGTGCAGTTCTCTAAATCTCTTCCTCGTTCTCAATAAGGAACCTTTGCCACAATGATTTTTTTGTAATTCTGCTTTCACAGGTAAGCCAGGTCCCGACTGTAAAGTACTAAAGCTCCCTTGCTGCATCATACCAAGTCATCTCCACTGACTGTGTGACGTAGCTGGAAATAACATGCCAAAGTTCCTGGTAAGGGCCACCTAGCGCTAAATAAACTCATTAAACCAAAGGTTCCCATGACTGTCAACCTGCATACCTCTTAATAGACCCACACTGTAGAGATGTAGCAGAATTCTACACTATTTAAATGGTCTGACAGCCTAAAGCTGAGGTAGACGCCTCAGCCAAGGCCACAGCACGAAGCACTAAGGCCTACACAAATACTATACTGTACGAAGATGTTTAGATGTTACTTGCCTCTTGAGGTGGAACGAGCAGTTTGTCTGCGTTTGACCCATCCTGGACTGGTACCATGTTGCTGGCAGGCGCAGTCAGAGTTTGAAGCTGTCTCCTCTAATACACTGCTGCTCAAAATCCTCTAGAAGTTTCTCCTCAGCAAAGCATCCAGGGTTCCCCACAGCTCTTGATGTAGCGCAGATTCTACCGATCCACTCAAATGAAAACGAGCTCAGCAAAACCTCTAAAAGAGTCTCGGAAACAGCCATACATCTTTCAGGGCAGAGGCTTTAAGTATGTGTTGCGGAAGTTACCATTTCCTGTTCAAGGTTGTTCCTGTGACTTGCAACCGTTTCTTCATCTGACTCTTACAGAACAGCCTGTTATCTCTCTGCCTCTTCTCTCAGCTCTCTCTCGCCCTCTCTCTCTGCTCTCTCTCCATCTTCCTTCCTACCCCCTGCCGCACACAGCTCTCTGCCGACCTCCTGATGAGAGCTTCTCTGCTCTGTCACTCCTGATGGTTTGAGAGGTGCAAGCTTTGTAACCCTCGGTTACGTAGTTAAACTCTCTATATCTGACCTCCGAGATCATCTGGTATCGTAGACGTCGCGATACTGAAACTGTGATCCCGCTGATGGATGTGTACTGTCCTGCCGCAACACTCTGACCTGGAGAAAAGAGAACACTGTAAATGTGTAATCCAGTTCATTTGGATTGTGTAAAGAAAGGATTCGTAACTATAGCCACCATCCTATAATACATATCTCTTATATCTCCCTAGCCGTTAGAAGTCTGGTCATGAAGGGATGCACATGGTCAACAACAATATACAGTCGGTGGCATTCAGGTAATTAAACTAAATTATACCGCTATGGTTTGCTAGGTGGCTGCTATGGGGTTGCGATGCTGTTGCTAGGTGGTTGCTATGGTGTTGCAATGCGGATTCATCAGAGCAGGTTATGTTTCTCCAGTTTTTTATCTTCAACAACAAAGCATTCAAGTAATTAACCTATGCCACTATGGTATCCTAGGTGGCTGCTATGGTGTTGCAATGTGATTCCTATGGTGTTGCTAAGTGGTTGCTATGGTATCCTAAGTGGTTGCTATTGTGTTGCTAAGTGGTCTCTAGGTGGCTGCTATGGTGTTGCTATGGTGTCCTAGGTGGTTGCTATGGTGTTGCTAAGTGGTTGTCACAGTGTTGCTATCTAGAGTCATCAGAGCAGGCTATGTTTCTTCAGTCTTTAACTTCAACAACAATTTACAAATAGTCTGTGGCATTCAAGTAAGTAAACTATGCCACTATGGTATCCTAGGTGGCTGCTATGGTGTTGCAATGCAGTTGTTATGGTGTTGCTAAGTGGTTGCTATGCTGTTGCTATGGTATCCTAAGTGGTTGCTGATGTGTTGTCTAGTGGTTTCTAGGTGGTTGCTATGGTGTTGCTATGGTGTGTTCCCACACCATTACGCCACCTTATTCAGCCCGGACTATTGACTCAAGGCAGGTTAGACTGCTGTTGGCACCAAATTACCCTGACCCTGACCCTGACCCTACCATCAGTGTGCCTTAACTGAAAATCCAGATTGGTCAGAGCAGACTACATTTCTCCAGACTTTAAGCGTCCAGTTTTTGGTGAGCCTGTACCCACTGCATCCTCATCTTTCTGTTCTTGGCTGGCAGAAGTGAAACCTGACATGGTCTTCTGCTGTTGGAGCCCATCTGCATCAAACCAGCCAACATGCTCACATGGGGCTCACAAGGGTGCAACGTAGGCTAGGTGGGTTTCAGGTGAGCATGGGCTCTGAGTGGGTTTGTACATATGTTGTTACTGGGACCTAGCTGGGCTTCCCAAATGGGCCCGCCTTAATCTCACAGTCCCATCTAGACCCAATGTGCAGTGTACATTCAGAGAATTCAGAGGGGGCCCATGTTTAACATCTCCTGGTCCCATCACCTACCCTGGTGGGCCATGATCTATACGTGGGGCCAACATGAAATCCGAGGACAAGACCATACTACACATGGGAATCTACATGAAGGTTGGTGTATGGTTGTAGAACAATAGTTCTACTGTTTTAGTGATTATTTTTTATTCTATTGTGGGAAAACTTCATAAGAGTGAATAGGTGGGGCAATGGTGGCTCAGTGGTTAGAGCACCGGGCAATTGAGGACGGGGTTGTGGGTTTGATACCAGGCTTGCAAGGCCCTTTCTCTGTGCAATAGCTGCCCATCGTGTCAGGCATATGTGATCACTAGTGTGTATGTATGTGTGTGTGTGTGTGTATGGGTGCGATCACAGCATGGATGGGTAAAAGGCCAAATTCCATCTGTGCCCAACACTAATGATGATTCTGGGTGTATATACTTTACTAATGCTGACACTCAGTGTGGGAAATAAGCTTGTTCACATTTTGTCTTTCACTTATTGGCTAATTTCCTTTCTTCTTTGTTTAATTATTTGTCTATTTTGTTTGTTTGTCACATTCACTTTGCCTTGAGCGTTTAAAATGACTGTAAACACCTAACCTGTGTGTCTTCACCCATTGCCTGATACAGCTCGCCCCCTGGTGGTCTAAGGCGGAACTTATATAAACACAAAGACATTAACCTACACACCCACAAACCTGTCAGAGACTTTGGTAGGGGGCGTGTTTCTCAGGGGGTGTAGCTGTTGGCTTCATTGCTGTGATAAACAGGAAAGAACACTTTATTTATTTATTTATTTATTTAATATAATATAATGTATTTACTTTTATAACATTTGAAAAATCTGAAGAACAGCAAGACCATCCAACTTGCTGAGGGTTGGGTTGGAGCAACAGTCGAACCTACAACCCCAGGCTCAGACCTCATTACCAAAGGCCATTTTAAAAACACTTATTATAACATGCTTATTATTATATTTTATTATTTAGCACTATATGACCACCGCCTTTCTTCGTTTGTTGCGATGTCTCAGTGCTGTACCCCGGTTATATTTATATTTTACTCAGATATCGTTACTATATCTAGCGTTTGCTTATTGTTGCTCTCTGATCCTAATGTAATCTTCTCGCTTTCTGCTGTATGTGAACACCGCCGGCATCATCTGTCTACAGTTAACTGCATGTGAAGAGCAGGAATCCTGCGCCCCCCTGTCAGCTTGTATCCGCCTATAGGGGGGCGCGTGCTAGCAGCGCCGCTGGTGTAGTGGTATCATGCAAGATTCCCATTCTTGCGACCCGGGTTCGATTCCCGGGCGGCGCACGAGCTTTTTCTCTGTCCTCACTGCCGTGGTCGTTTCTCAGTATCGTTATTACTGACACGACAAACAGTTAGTTAATGAAGATTGTTTATAAAATTAAATGTTAAAGGCACAGATTTGCTTTATTTAAAAACATACAACCTTCAAATCCAATGCACTGTACAGGGTAAGAGACAAACAAGACAAGACAGACAGATACATAGATAGATAGATAGACAGACAGACAGACAGACAGACAGACAGACAGATAGATAGACAGACAGACAAACAGATAGGTAGACAGAAAGGTAGATAGATAGACAGACAGACAGACAGACAGACAGACAGATAGATAGACAAACAGATAGGTAGACAGACAGACAGACAGACAGATAGGTAGATCAAAAGGTAGATCGACAGATGGATAGACAGATGGATAGATAGATAGATAGATAGACAGACAGACAGATCGATAGACAGACAGACAAACAGATAGGTAGACAGACAGACAGACAGACAGACAGATAGATAGACAGACAGACAAACAGATAGGTAGACAGACAGACAGACAGACAGATAGATAGATAGATAGATAGACAAACAGATAGGTAGACAGACAGACAGGTAGATCAAAAGGTAGATAGATAGATAGATAGATAGATGGATAGATGGATAGATAGATAGAAAGGTAGACAGATGGATAGATGGATAGATGGATAGATGGATAGATAGATAGATAGGTAGATATATAAGTAGCAGGTGAGCAGGTGTCCCAATACTTTTGTCCATAAAGTGTATAAACAGTCCTGCTGCCCAGAGAATGCAATCAAATCCTCACAGGAATGCTCCAAAATTTAGTTGAAGTCCTTCTTCCCTGGACAGTGGAGACAGACACTCCAACAAAAGAAGGATAAACACAGGATAAGACCATTAATTTTGGAAGTATGTAAAAAAAAAAAAGAATGAGCAGATGTCCCAATACTTTTGTCCATAAAGTGTACAAACAGTCCTTCTGCCCAGAGAATGCTATCAAATCCTCACAGAAATGCCCCCAAAAAAGAATGAGCAGGTGTCCCAATATGTTTGTCTATAAAGTGTATGGAAAATAGAGGAAAGGGTTTAGGTTTAGAGTTTCTTACAGTGAAATATTGAAAATAAGTTCTGCTACTTAGAAAGATGAGAGAGGTCTGTAATTTCATCATAGGTACACTTCAACATGTATGATTTTTAAAGAATTTGTAAATTATGCTGAAAAAATGAAGGGAAGAATGATCAGGGCTGTGTATCGTGAGGTTTTAAGCCAAAACCTCCTTCCATCAGTGAGCGCATTGAAGATGGAACGTGGCTGGGTCTTCCAGCATGACAATGAT
Source organism: Salminus brasiliensis (assembly GCF_030463535.1). NCBI lineage: Eukaryota > Metazoa > Chordata > Actinopteri > Characiformes > Bryconidae > Salminus > Salminus brasiliensis. The sequence continues at coordinate 7,722,294 of NC_132899.1, read as the reverse complement.
CCCAAACACACTGCTCGAGCAAAGAAGGAGTGGCTCTGTAAAAAGCACTTCAAGTTCCTGGAGTGGCGTAGCCAGTTTTCAGACCTCAACCCCATAGAACATTTGTGGGGGGAGTTGTCCACGGAAAGTCTGTGTTGCCCAGCAACCACCCCAAAACATTACTGCTCCAGAGGAGATCTGCATGGAGGAATGGGCCAACATACCAGCTGCAGTGTGTGCAAACACACACTGGTGAAGACTTGCAGGAAACATTTGACCTCTGTCATTGTCAGGTCAAGTCAGATTTATTTGTATATCTTTTTACAACTGTTGTCGTCACAAAGCAGCTTTACATAAATAGTAATTAATAAATGACAGAGACAAAAAGAAATAACATAAGAAGACATAAAGGATCAAAGACCCCCAGTGAGCAGCCAACGGCGACAGTGGCAAGGCAAAACTCCCTCAGAGCTGGAGGAAGAAACCTTGGGAGGAACCAAGACTCACAAGGGGAACCGACCCGTCCTCCTCTGATCAGAACTATTTATTAATTATTGATAAAAATGACCAAACCAGATACAGCAGATAGTTAATAGTGGTGATATTAATGACAGATGACAGATAGTTACAAGTCCATTTAGGTTTGAACATGGTCATTAAACAGGTAGCAGTGGTAGGAGGGTGTGCCGCTGGTCTGGTATGGGTGGTGGTGGGTGAGGGGCCTGCTGGTCGGACTGGTAGGTGGCAGCTGGTCTGACGCAGGTAGAGGGGACCTTTCAGCAGGTTGGGCCGGGTGGCCATTTACTCGGAGAAGATAGATAGATAGATACGCAGACAGACAGATAGACAGATAGGTAGACAGAAAGGTAGATATATAGATAGATAGATGGTAGATAGAGATAGATACATAGACAGATAGTCAGAAAGATAGATAGTCAGACAGACAGACAGACAGATAGATAGATAGATAGATAGATCGATAGATACATAGACAGATAGTCAGACAGACACACAGACACACAGACACACAGACAGACAGACACACAGACAGACAGACAGATAGATAGATAGATAGATAGATAGATACATAGACAGATAGTCAGACAGACAGACAGACAGATAGATAGATAGATAGATGGGTAGATCTATCTAGAACATGGTCATTAAACAGGTAGCAGTGGTAGGAGGGTGTGCTGCTGGTCTGGTGTGGGTGGTGGTGGGTGAGGGGCCTGCTGGTCAGACTGGTAGGTGGCAGCTGGTCTGACGCAGGTAGAGGGGACCTTCCAGCAGGTCGGGCCGGGTGGCCATTTACTCGGAGAAGGTAAAAAGAGAGAGTTAGTTCTGAGAGGATTTGATGGTGATTTTATGTCATTGCCAACAAAGGTTATGTTACAAAGTATTGAGCTGAACCTTTGTTCTTGACCAAATACTTATTTTCCACCATAATTTACAAATAAATTCCTTACAAATCCTACATGTTGTCTCTCATAGTTGAAGTGTACCTATGATGAAGAATGATTGCAGACCTCTCTCATCTCTCTAAGTAGGAGAACTTGCACAATCACTGGCTGACTACACCCTTCTGCCCCCTCTGTATGTCAGTGGTTCCCATAGCAGCTCCACCTTCAACCAGTGCTGCGTCTCGGCGGTTGCTTGGAAACTCGCTGCTCTCTCCAGGGAGCCGGACAGACTGAGGAGCAGGGGCTAAACACCCACCTTCCTCGAGTGTGCAGGAGCTGCATCGACATGCAGCAAGTACCGAGAGAGTCCAGGGAGTGGAGGGAGGACAGCACGGTGCGGTTCAGCTGCAAAACCAAGAGCAGAAAGTTGAACATCTGCGGCCATTGCCAGTCCTGTGTGTACACAGCCAACCTGCACCAGTCAACACAGTGGTTGCTCCGAGCCGGAGAGGAGGCAAGGCGACGGTTTCTCACCGGGGTTTTAGTGCGATGCAGGAGTGTAGAGATCCTGGAAAACGTCCAGAATGTCCTCCAGGTGACTTCAGGCAAAGATTTCACGTATGCTAGGTCTAATGTTAAAACTAATAGCCCAGTGGAGTCGAGACACTGGGGCTGTGGCAGTGGAGATAACGGGACACTGTTTGGGATGAGCATGATGGACACCTGGGAGTGGTTTAGTAGGAGCCCCAACTGGACACAGTCCAACTATTTACTGGGGGTCTTATCCCTGTGTGACACTGAGCTGCTGCACATGTTGGGGAATCTTGTTGGTGTCCTCATAGCTCGAGAGAAGCGAGGTCTTCTACACTGTAACACAGGTAAGGACATCTCAGGAGCTCCACAGTTCAGTGTGTTCTTCTTGCTTTGGAGATGGGTTTACAATAAAGGGCTTCAGAAGTGAGCATAGGGGCTTAAAACCCAGTCAAGTGACCCATAGAGAAATGCAGAATAAGGGTATAAGGGTGATTCTTCGATCGGGACACTTTTTAAAAAACAAAAAACATTAACTTTTGTAAAATAAGATTATTAAAGCAATAATTAGTTTTGTAATGATGTCAAGACAATATGTCTTGTCTATGTCTTAAGATGTCAAGAAAGACTGTTCTAGAGGCCTACAGGGTTAGTAAAAATGTATATTGAGTATTATGGTATTATATTGTTATATTGAGCCCGGTGCAATCTTCTGCAGTCTTTTTATGGGGCCCAAAATCCCTGGCAGTGCCCCTGCTAGTATAATCAGGTAAACCATCAAACTCAAATGAGGACATATGCTGGTCAGGAGCTAAGAAGGTCAACCAGTTCAACCAGCTGGCTTACCAGTAGGGCTGGGCGATATGGTGAAAATACTATATCCTGGTCATTTACATTCAGCTTACAGTTGAGTTGCATTTAATACACATTTAGTTGAATGTTAGTTGAATCTACTACAGTGGACCACCCAAATAAAGTGACACCAGTGTGAAGAATCACCTATAAGTTAAGAGGCACCCAAAAAAGAAATAAACACCTGCACACCAATCCCTTAATACAGTAACCTGATCAGCCAATCGTGTGGCAGCATTGCAATGCATAAAAGTACACATATGTGGACCGGCAGCTTCAGGTAATGTGCACATCAACCATCAGAATGTGGGGGGAAAAAGGATGATCTCTGTGATTTCTTTTTGTTAATAACTTTTATTGAATCTCTGCATACAAATAGTACAAAAAGAAAAGGACGGGGGTATTAAAAATAATATTTATAAAATTATTTAAGTATAGAAGTAGCCAGTATATTGAAGTATTTAACATATGCAGCATATGTCAGTGATTTTGAGCGTGATATGACTGTTGGTGCCAGACAGGCTGATTAGAGTATTTCTAGAATTGCTGATATTTTGGAATTTTCAACACAACAGTCTCTAGAATTTACTCTGAACACATCCAGTAAGCGGCAGTTGTGCAGATGTACATGCTTTGTTGAGGTCAGAGGTCTACAGTAGCACAGATAACCAATCTGCACGCTTGTGGTGAGCAGAAAAAGCATCAGTATGCATGATGAGCTCCAGCAACTGAAGGCCATGTTCAGTTTCATGTCATGTTTGGGTTCTTAGCAGTTTCCATTGATATGGGATCTAATTTAAGGAAGGACTGATTAGATAAACTAGGTGTTAGGTGGAAACTGTAAACACTGACCTTACATATTGTCATTTTAAAAGCCTCCATGAAAAGTACATTTACTGCAGATGATCTCTCAGTTCTGAAGGTCTGGTGTGGTTGGTGTGCCACAACAGATAAAACCCATACCTGCCACTGAGCTACCACACCACGTGAGAGACTGGGGTTCAATTCCTGGTCTGGGTGACTATGCTGTGCTACACCAATCCACCAGTCCTTGGGCAAGACTCCTAACACTACATTGGCCCACCTCTGTAATACATTTACATTACATTTACATTTAAGGCATTTAGCAGACGCTCTTATCCAGAACGACTTACAAAGTGCTTTGCTATTTACCCAAGAAAACCTTAATACGAGAAACCTTGTAAGTTGCTCTGGATAAGAGCATCAGCTAAATGCTGTAAATGTAATGCTCAAAAACTCCTACATTTGTTCAGTGATTCATTAAAAAATGAGCAAAAATAAATGATCTTCAATCCTATAATATTTCCAGTTTCAGCAGGGAATGATGATGGTGACCACAGCTCTGTGTCAGAATCACATCACTCCTTCCACACTGGTGATCATCCAGAGCTGGAACTTCTCATCCAGGCTAGCTCAGTCTATGGGCCTGCCAGTTTCCCTCATGAAACTCAACATCATGAAGACCAGATTCTGGACAGATCACGACCCAGTAAGTCTGTTTTACCTTCTCTTTGTAAAGACAAAGATGAAAGTCACTCATATGATATCAGTGCAAATCACCACTTCCAGAAGAGATCTTGTTCTTTTCATATTGGACCACAGCAAGGACCTTCATCTGGAGCGATCAAGAGGAGATAACCTTCAGGGCTCAAAGAGGAAAAGACAGTGAAACACACTCATACAGATCAGAGGATCCTGCTTTCATGGTGGTCCCCCGGTGTTCCAAATCCATGTCTGGGGTCAGCCTGCATCGAGACTTCATTCGAGGACTTCCAGTTGATATCAGCAAGAGGATTCTAGGTGAGTGAGGATAGACTTTGACTTGGGCCTTGATTGGAAACTGCAGCTAAAACAATTCACTCTAAGACATGACGCCAGTATTCACCATTTGTGTTGGACACTTATGGAATTTGGCCTCCACCTTTAACCCATCTGTGCAGTGAAGACACCCACATACACACTAGTGAGCAAACATACACAGTGAGGCAGAGAGGGTTACCATTGGCAGCTTGCCGAGCTCAGGTATCACCAGGCTTCAGTACCATCACAACCAGTTTTGTGTTGGTAATGATGTGTTGCAGTAATGACAATTTACACTTCTTCAGAAAAAATGGCCCTAATAATACCTAACATCTGCTACACCCATTGACCATTATATCAGCCCCACCTACCCTATAGAAGCAGTGTGTAGTTCTATAATTACAGACTGTAGTCCATCTGTTTCTCTGCATACTTGGTTATTAGCCTCCTTTCATCCTGTTCTTCAATTCTTAGGACCCCACAGAACAGGCAGTATTTGGGTGGTGGGTCATTCTCAGCACTGCAATGGCACTCACTGTCATAGTGGTGGCGATTGTGTGTTAGTGTCTGTTGTGCTGGTATGAGTGGATCAGATGCAGCAGTGCTGCTGGAGTGTTTAAACACTGGGTCCAATTACTGTCCACTAGTGGTGTACGACATTGACAAAAATGATGTCTCGATATTTTCTGGGATTTTGCTGATAACAATAATTAGACAGTACTGTTCATCCTTTAAAATGTGTTTGTGAAAGTCTTGTAAAAATCTGCTTATTTATTTACTTAAAACTAAAGTGTTCAAGAAAGAATTATACAAAAACAGCAGTCAGGTGTTACTGACATTACAAACTTGCATCTTTTTTTCCACAGTAAATTGTAATTTAATATGAATGTACTATATTTATATTACATTATATTTATATATCATATTATTTGTCATTTTTAATAGTTTTAAGTTTTATCAATTTACTTTATGTATGTTTAAACATCTGAACAAATTCGGAATCTATTTCACTTAAACTGTAAATGAAGTGGCTGCACTGTTTCTTATAGAAGTATACAGGGGTCACACTTTCTGTCGCCCCTCTGTACTCTATACAGAAACAGTGCAGTCGCATAATCTGATAATGGCTCTCTGTCATAATATGTGACTTCACACAAGTAGGAATCTCAGAAACTACCCACCGTGGTCATAGAATTCGATGGTCCCAGATTATTGGCTGGTTTTGGCTTGGAGCTCTGGTTTGAGGTCAGCAGCTCTGTATCTGTTGCTGCACAGTTTGTAAATGACCTTGTTATTTCTACCCCAGGCCTGCTGGACAAGGCCACCCTTCAGCACTGCAAGCGTGTGTCCCAGCACTGGCGCTACCTGACAGAGGAAATCCTAGGGGAGATCGAGGTGAAGAAGATGGTGGAAAAGCAGGCGATGGTTTTGCAGGTAATGCTCCATTATACTGTACATTTGGTGTATATAAACAGGATTAAGCATAATTTCATGATGAATGGACCAATAGAAATGCTCCAAAAAGGACATTACATTACATTACATTGACTTCCATTGAAAGTGAAGATGCTTCATTTCTTTTCCTTCTAAAATTTGCCTTTGAGGAGATCCAAGGTTTTTGCGTGACAGTGATGGTAATAGCGTTCTATATGAACACAACTTTACATGTTTTTTTTTAGATTTACATTTCTGACCTCATAATTTGCTTTAGTTTTAGGAAATATTCATATTTGATATTTGATATTTTCATATTTCACCAAGATTTGATTCGGTTTGCTGATCTTAATGGAATGTAGATAAAAATAGTGCGTCTGTCCATCCATCCATCCATTCATCCATTATCTATCTATTGATTGCTAATATAGTATATTCACTCTTAGGGCAGCTCTTCCTCTGGAGTTAACCCTGTCTATGCCAGCATTCGAGAGGTCCTAGTTCCCCTTGGAGAGGAAGAAAACTACACTCATCCTCTGAAGATTCCCCCCCCAAATAAAAAGGTAACAATCTCATTGATCTTTGATCTGTTTTTTACATTAATGAGAATATCCATCCACTGGGTTGAAAAGCTAAATGCTGTTGTTGGAGAGAAGTATGTTGACTCTCTGTGTTACAGAATGTCCAGTGTTTTGAGTCAGTCTATACGGGTGTTAAAACCAAGGTTGTGGAAATGGAGGAGAGGAATGTGTACTGTGGAGACTTCAACATCCTGATTCTGCTGGACAGGTACGATAGACGACATTCACAGTTCTGAAGTGTAGCGGTGAAGTTAAAACGAACTGTAGTGAAGTAAGGTAGTGAGTAAAGTGTAATTACAGTCACAAATCAGTTTCCTTCCAATGAAAAATGCAGTCTGTACTAGATATAGAGAAATCGATCAAATATGTATCGGTATTGGCCGATTTTCATTCACAATATGCGGTTGGTGATTAACCAAGATATCTCAAATTAGCGTGCTGCAGTTCCTTCCTTAACCACTAGATGGCTCTACAGCTCTACTGCGTGCCGGCTGTAGACTTTTGAGTCAGTTTTGAACTCCGCTCCCTGTGCTGAAGACGCTCTGTCAGCCAAGTTTCTTTACCGTTTCCGACTCAATGTGACATATTTGTAGTACGTGTAAAACCTACGTACCTTGTGGAGGAAGCCGACACTTTCTGAGGAAAGCGCCGGGTCCCCAGCTCCACCACAGCAGCTAACAGACAACATCACTTAAGAATGACGAGAGGAGAGAGCGCTGTCTACCCATGGCCAATTGTGCTGTCTCAGGCTCCGGCTGCTGATGGCAAAGTTGCATGGCTCAGGATTCAAACTTGTGACCCCCAGGCAATAGTGGCAGTGCATTAGCCCTCAGGTAAAGACTTTGAACACCACTAAACGGATACCACTCTCCAGAATACATCACTCAATGCTCATCATTCAATACAGTGAGTATCAGAACACAGAAGAGCTAACAAACACCTCTAACCACACAAAACAGCAAACACTGCAGGCCACATTTAAGCACCATTAAAGGAATCGCGTCTGAACTGATGGAGGTATAATCGCCAGATAAGCAGCCCTTTTCTGTTGTGCATCCACTTTGCAAACAGCAAAGTGTGTTTAATCTTGAGAGACAGTGCAGAAGCCTCCACGATGATTAGAGCTGGGCAATATGAGGATATTTTATCGTATCGTGATGCATTTTGTTATTGTCATTCCCAGTCTTCTTTTCTAAGCATAATGAGGATATTATTAGTGCTCAATAAACACTGTTTAACTGCACGTTTCATTTAAACATTCAGTATGGGAGAGTATCTGAATAGTAGTTTTTAAGAATCTGTCGCTACTGATGTATCTAGTCTGTAATTGATATTGATATAATATTTTTACAATATCACCCAGCCCTAACGATGATGCATTGCCAAGTTTGCCTGCACAGGTTAATGTAGCATCCTGACCCACCCTCAATCTCTATCAGCGATCAGCCGATAAGACTGAAAGGTGATCGCAGTCGCCCCCAAAACACTTTTGTGTGATTGCTCACTTTTATCATGCTTTCCGTTACCTGAGGAACTTCTGAACTTGTCCACCCTTGTTTTTTAACCTGAGTTAGTACTGTTGTTTTGCTATACTGGTCAATTATTTCAGATTTAATATTTAGAATCAATATTAGTGCTATATTTTAAAAAATCATGGTTACATTCTGCACCAAGAGACCCATGTTTGCACTTACCCTTGTATTCATTAAAAAGCTTGTATATCTGCAGTTTTTGCATTTTTAGCATAATATGAAGTTGCTCTTTACATTGTGTCGCTATTTCATGATGAATGGGCTGCTAGAAATGCTCTGTAGTATCTGAAAGTATAGAATCTGTGTTTTACTATAATGTCCTTGCTTGTTTTAATAAGATGCAAGTAAGAAATACTTCGAAAATGTTAGAGAAGGTATTTGTCCCATTGTACAGCAGTTTGGAGGATTAAGCTCTACTGATAGGATGATTGCCTCCTGAATTCAGCTGAAGAAAGGAGATCTGCTGCTAGATCATTTTACTAAAGGATAAACATTCCCTACAGAGAGGACCCCAGCAGAGTGATCCATTACAGCGGGGGCCAGATGGTGGCAGTGGGTTCAAAGGACCGCATGGTGCGTCTGCTGGATGTCACGCTGTTCAGGGAAGTCCCACAGCTGATGCAGGGCCATGCCGGCAGCGTCCGAGCCGTCCTGGTCTGTGAGGAGAGGGGGTTGATCATCAGTGCCAGCTACGACCTCAGCATCAGGTTTGGCTTAGATTGGTACACAGAGTCTAGCTTTTCACTTTGACATACAGTCTAAAAGAATTCCATAGGTTGCCATTCAAAAGCCCAATCCATTTTATCCAGTCAGTAGCCATGACTGACTCACTGACTGGTCAGTACGGTTACAGACAGTACGTGAACTTATTAACTGATGGTGAGATGGCACAGGGATCTGCATCTTGGGAACTTGTCAGTTTATCATGATACACTATATGTCCAAAACTTGTAGACACCTGCTCCTCTAAAGTTGCCCTTCAGATTAAGGGTAATAACTGGGAGTAACAGCCTCTACTCTTGTACAAAGGGACTTACACTAGATTTTGTGCACGTCCCCAGACTAGGAGGCTTTTCACAATGGAGTGCTGAGATCATGCTGGGATTTGAACTCATGATCTCCTCACACAGTTGGACCATAGCTGTGAAAATACACTACAAAAACACAGTTCTGAGTAAATTGTTTTTCTGAGTAAATTTTCCTTTTTTGGCACAGATATGCAGATGGTTTCACAGCTCTAGAGTGGGGCAACTGTCTAACTGCCTGCTTGTCAAGAAACCAATCATAGGTTTAAATCCCATCAACGCCACAGCCCTCTATGGTCAGGAGTCTGAGGAAAGTGGGAGTCCCACCCAGAAAGCGAAGCTAGTTATTATTTCTTGGACTAGTTTTGCCTTTTATAATTTCATTCACAGTTTAGCTGCACACATACACTAACAACCATGGTCGAATTCCCTTTGGAAGGTGCTGGGACCTGAAGACAGGAGTGTGCAGCATGCTGCTGTCTGGACACATGGGCACCATCAACTGTTTGGACCTACATGGAAATCTTCTGGTATCTGGGGCCAGAGACTGCAGAGTCAAAGGTAAAGTTCTGGTGCTTATCAGTAAGGACTGTATGAAATAAAGCATTATTCAGTGTCTGTGATCACTGAAAATGTTGGTTTGGCAAAACATAAAATGACATTAAAAATAGTTGATCAGTCAAGGTATGTTAGGTGTCCTAGATTGGATTCTTTAGTTTTGCACTGAAGCTACAACAAGCAATGGGGTCTATAGAATAGTAGTGGTCTTCATACCTGAGTTTTATCTGTTGTTTATAGACAACAGTGTGTTTTATAGTGTTTAAAAAAAACCTCATACACAGATAAACATGTGGTTTCTAACACTATATAACACTCCAATGCAATATGCGATGGCAACTGACCAACAACAAGTAATGGGAGCTTATAAAATACACTTTGATCTTGAGGCCTGAGTGTTATCCACACGTTTGTTTATGCTCACAGTGTGTTGAATAGTGTTAGACCTCATAAACAACAGTCTATTAGACTTCATACATTGATAGTTTAAAGCAAGTGCATGATGATTTTGGTATTTACAGTAATAACTGTAATGCTAATGGCTGCTGTGTTCCCTAATAGATACTGTCACCCCTGTAAAAAGGATTCACTCCCTTGGTTGTTTTCCCCCCTTTATTGTTTTTCTTTTTTTTATGGAATTATGGTCAATAAAGTTTGGCCTTTTTTTCTACAAGAATTTTACAAAAAGATCTCATATGAGTCTTCACAAGTCTTCTTGCACAGTCACTTAGTGAGTGAGGACGACCATATTCCTTCCATTTCTTAATGATGGATTTAACTGACCTCCAGGGGATGTTCAGAGACATATTTTTTTGTATCCATCCCCTGATTTATACTCTTCAATAACTTTTTCTCTGAGTTATGTATAGAGTTTCTTTGTCCTTATGGTGTATCTGCCAGGAACACTGATTAACCAGGTCTTTATACTATAATCACCTCAGCAAACCTTGAATTAGGTCAGTCAATTTAAAGTTATTTTACATGATGTATGTTTATTTAATTGATATTACTTTGTACTCTGTTTGTGCAGATTTTTTTTTGTAAATTCTTGTGAAAAAAGGTAAATTACATTGGCCATGATTCTATTCATAAAAGGAGTGAAGGGGCTCAGCGGTCTAATGTGCCTTAACAATGGCCTGGAGGTTGCGAGCTTGAATCCAGAGCCATCCCGCCATGGCAGCAGGATTCAGCAGCAGGATTCAGAGAGAGCACAACTGGCTATGCACTCTACGAGTGGGTAGATGGTGCTCTTACACATAAGCAATCTTAAGCAATGTTGGCTATCACATACGTCTGCTAGCTAGAGTGGCGCCCGCTGCTTTCTTCCTAGCATGTTGAGTGCCAGGGAACGCCATATTGGGGCAGTTACAGAGGTGATGACTGGCTTCATATGTCTTGGAGGAGATGTGTAAGTCCTTACTCTCCTAGTGTCGGGAGTATCGCAAAGGCTAGGGGGAGCTATGAACGAGTGGGTTAATTGGCAGTACCTAATTGGGAGAAAAAGGGAAAATCCCTTCATGTTTATGATCTACTGGATTTCTTCCCATCCTTAATTTTGTCACCTTGTCAGTGTGGAACCTCCAGACTGGTCAGTGTTGTGAGAAGCTGAGGTTCAGACACCATAAGCCTGTGCTGTGTGTGAAGATCAGTGCATCTCTGGTGCTCAGCAGCTGTGAGGGAGGCTTGGTGAAGGTGTGGGAGATGGAGACGGCAGCTCTGCTAAAGGTATGGCCACAAACGCAGGGGAATAGAATGAACAGCCATAATAAGCAATATTGTGGATATTAGTAGATGACTGGTCCACGCAGGCGTGGGTCGGGGTCAAGCTTCAATTTCATCCCAGTGCAGGGTACTGATCCCACTACACCAAATGCATGAGTCATTCTGAAGAGTGGGGGCCCCTTATGAAGACTAAAATGTGTGATGGGATTGAAGGTTATGTGCTACAATGGCTAATGCCTTTCCATGCTAGCAAACACTATTGTACAGACTGGTGTTTTCACATCAGGTATTTCTGTACTTGACACTGTGCCAGATTCTTTTATGTGAGCATTTGTGAACTAAGATTAGATAAGATAAGATGAAACATTGAGCTTCACAAGCTTGAGCTTAAAGTACAAATGGTTTAATGTTTATAAAAGAGTAAATAAAACCATACCACCATTTGAACCTTCAGGTTTTGATGATGTCACTTTAGGAGCACGTTTGTACTCAATCAAAGGGGATATGTCAAAATGCTGCCTTCAAACACATTATCATATAAAACATAGTTATTAGATATGTATATATATTTTTATGATTAACCGTGTCAACCATGTTAATCTGTAATCTTATGTAATGTGAGTGAGTTAGATTTCAGTGTTTGTGTTTCCTAATTAATAATAATAATATCATAATAATCATATGTTTCATATACTATGTTTCCAAGGCGCTTTTGCCCTCTGACTGCTGTTAATTGTAATACTGACCGGTCTTATCTAACATAAAATCATTGCTGGACATCATAGTTGTATAACATAGCATAGTCCCTCTGCTGGCCTCAGTGAGTATTGCACAATTCCTCTAGTGTGCTTGGGCTTAGCACCGCCCTCCACCTGAGGCTCATCATCAGATGCAGGTGCACCTCATTCCTGGACTCCTTTAAAATCATCAAGTTTGTCTTGGATGTTGTGAAGAGGGGCACTATATAGGGTACTGCTTTGAGGTTCAAATGCATTAGGAATGCCTTGAAAACATTTGTTTAGTGCCACATAAAATGTAAAAACTATAAAATAAAATGCACATAAAATAAAATAGTTCTTCTTATAAAGTGTATATACTTTTTAATTTATGATTAATTTGTACATTTTTATCAACATATCAACATAACATATAATTAGGCCATGAGGCATTAGGCAGGTTTGGCTTTCTGTAGCTGAAATGCTGAACATCAGCAGGTTTTTTTAATGTTTGGTTGGTTTTTCATGCAGATTTTAAAACACATTTTGGCTGGAAACCATTGTAGCAATCTGGCAGCCCTGTTTGCCATGCACTCTGTTATCGCACAGTAATGAGCTCATATGCCGAAATCGATCACTACTTACCCGGTTCTGTTCTCTATATAGTCTCTATACAGTTTCGGACACAGCTTCTGCGTTTGACCGGGTGTCTTGTTATTTGACCTGCAGTATGGACATGCCTGTACTGTACTTGCTTGCCTGTTTTGTGCCCTGACTAAGTATCCGACCAGTCCAATTATCAGTCGGGTTATCGATAACAGGGTTGTGGGTTCGATTCCCGGGCTCGGCAAGCTGCCACTGTTGGGTCCTTGAGCAAGGCCCTTTACCCTCTCTGCTCCCCGGGCGCTGGAGTTGGCTGCCCACCGCTCTGGGTGTGTGTGTGTACTCACTGCCCCTAACACATGTGTGTGTGTGAGTGTGTGTTCACTACCAGATGGGTTAAATGCGGAGGACACATTTCGCTGTACAGTGTACAGTGACAAATACGTGCACCTTTACCTTTAATTAAAGCCTCTCTGCACATGCAGCCTGCCTCTAACTGCTCATTAGAAGAGTAGTCAGATAGCCTGTTATTGGCACTATTCTGATCAATCAAAACTACTAAATGGTGTAGTGGAAAAATCCTAATAGAAGCTAATGTGTATAGTGAACATCTTTATACTGGGGATCTAGGAGATCTATACCATCCCCTTTCTGTATATATCATTTTATACATGTTAGACGTTTCTCCTCCCATAGGAACGTGTAGTTCATTATACATTACAAAGTGCCTGCTGAGTGTTTCACACTGACGTTACAGGCTTGAGCTCCTTAATTGATGCACACCTGTGTCTCTCTCTGTAGATTATAAATGGACACCAGGGCTACGTGAAGTGTCTGTTCTTTGACCAGTGGCACATCCTGTCTGGAGGGTCAGATGGGCAGGTTCTGGCCTGGAGCACTCAATCCAACTTTAACAAGAGCCTCATGACTTTCCACCACCCAAAGTGAGCACTGCATCACACACTTAGAGAATCGGTTTTGGGAACTCTTTATGTGGATGGTCTGGTCTGTTAGAAAACCCTTTAAAGGTTCTTTAAAGAACTAGATTATACTCTTGAAGACTCCCTCGCTCAGTAAGGATGTAGAACACTTGATGCTTTTGAACGTCCACATTATGTAAGGACAAAACATTGTTAATAATGTTAAAAGAACCTCCAAAGTTTGGAAGTTCTACAAAATTCTTAAATTGGTGTTGAACCTTTTCAGTTCTTTAAAGGTTCTTTTTCTCAGAACTTGGCTTATCAGGGAATTTAAAGTTATCTGTGACATCTTTAATAGTATAGATGCTCTGCATGTTATGTTAGACTAAATATCTGTTCTAAATATATGTAACATTCAACTCTCAGCACCTGATAGGTACAGGTACTTACTCTTATAGGTATAAAACAAATTTCATTGCTGTGCAAAAATCTTGTTTCTCCAAAACAACAACTTTACAGGAGAAGAAAATTAAAAGCAGTCAGTGTAACAAGATTTGATTCTAAGACATTTTGGTGCATTTCTATTAATCTATTCATCAGAAGGTTTTATTTATTATGTTTTATTTAAATTATTTTTAGTAATTAATGTATTTATTTAATACCTATCTTCTCTCTAATTTGAACCACCAATTACCCAACCCATACATATTCTCCCCCTATCACATGCAATCCTCCTCCGACACATGCACAGCCAGCCAGCACCTAGTTTTTTGACAAGTCACCAGGCAACCAACACGCCGGGGCTTTGATGCATCAGCCGGCAGACGCCAGGGCCAATCAGCGTTGCACTGGAGTGATGTGGGGAGAAAGTGCCATCCACCCACCCTGAAAAGAGCAAGGACAGCTTTGCTCTGTACTGGGCCCTGGCTGCCGATGGCTAGCAGCATGACCAGGATTCAGATCAGATCCTCTGGTCATAATGACTTACTTAACTTTACAGAACATTATTATATGTCTTAAAATGAGTAAATTAATAATAAACCCAGAGTTTTTAAGAGCTGCCATTATCTTGACTTGGTCTATACTCCAAATTTAGCCCTACATAAACACCAACCCAGCGTACAGTCCAAAATGTAACCCTTAATTCTAATTCTGGCCATAATAAATGTAAGTATTGATGAGTTTCAGCTGATAGTTGATCATCTGTAGGACCTAATTCTGCTTTTGGTTTGTCTAATGATAAATGCCATGGTGTTTGCCTGCACTCAGATTTTTTTTCTACCAGCAGCCTGAACTGTAATATCCACAATTATACACTGACCCTCTATCACATTCCTGCAGGGAAGTGCAGAGCCTGTCTTTCCTCTTCCTGCGGGTCATCACCGGATGTTTGGATGGAAAGATCCGCATCTTTAACTTCCTCAGCGGGGACTGCCTTAGGGTCATCAAAATCAGCACCCACCAAAGTCCTGTACTCTCTGTACACACACACGACAACAAGTTAGTCTGCACGGGATACACTCCTCCTCTTTCACACATAATCAAAAATAAAAACACACACACATTTAGGTTGGTCTTCTCATGTAATAGCCACCAGAATATAGTAATGCTTTATTCTCTGTATACACAGCATGCAAACTTCAGCAGCGGGCATAAAGTACTTGAGGGCATTTTCACTGTGCACAGTCAAGTCAGATTTATCTGTATAGCACTTTTTACAAATGTTGTCGTCACAAAGCAGCTTTACATAATTAGTAATTAATAAAAGACAGAGACAAAAAGAAGAAATAACATAAGACATGAAGGATCAAAGACCCCCAGTGAGCAGCCAACGGCGACAGTGGCAAGAAAAAACTCCCTCAGAGCTGGAGGAAGAAACCTTGGGAGGAACCAAGACTCTAGAACTATTTAAACATTATTGATAAAAATTACCAAACCAGGTATAACAGATAGTTAATAGTGGTGATATTAATAGTGGCATTACGAGTCCATTTAGGTTTTAACATGATCATTAGACAGGTAGCAGTAGTAGGAGGGTGTGCTGCTGGTCTGGGTGGTGGTGGGTGGGGGATCTGATGGTCGAGGTAGAGTGGACCTCAGCGGGCAATCTTCCAGCAGGTCGGGCTGGGTGGCCATTTTACTCGGAGAAGGTAAAAAGAGAGAGTTAGTACTGAGAGGATTTTATGGAAGGCAGAGAATGTTGAGTCACAGTATGTGGCATACTGTGGTTTTTGAATGTGTAGCATGGTAAGTTGACATAAAATACACCAGTTAGGACTGATACCCATGATATACTGAGAAAGTGCACCATGATAGAGTTAATAACTTATATTCCTCATCCCTGTTTCACTGGCAGTTTGATTTAATGTCTCCCCTCTCTCTCTTGTTCCCTCTGTCTCTCTGTGTCTCTCACTCTCAGTAGTGCTAAACTGCAGTTTGGTCTCTTGTTTACTGGCCTAAACCTTGTGCCTCATCACACCCTTCCCTCAAACTGTGTCAGGTTATTGAGTCGTTTTAAACAGGCTTGCTCTGACTGAATAACATGCTTAAAAATGAATGACTATTATCTATAAAAAGGGACCAAAGGACATCTCACAGCTTCATCCATACTTGTGCCTGTTTCGGACTGCCGATTGTGCTCTCTCAGACTCCGGCTGCTGATGGCATGACTACTATGGCTCGGAATTCGAGCTTGTTACCTCCGGGCCAAAGTGGTCGCGCAGCTGAGACACTGGGAGCACGTTCCTCCATTTATGCTGTTTTTCACTTTTTGACATAATGTGAATATGGCTGTTTTTCTATACATAAAAATTTATGAGCGGACCAATAGAAATGCCCCAAAATGACCTGGAAAAAGTTTGACCTGTTTTTTTCCTTCTTCTGTAAAGCTTTTGGAGATGCTTTGGAGAAGTTTTTGTGTGACAGTGTCAATATACTGGTTGCTGTTCTCCATAACTGGTTCTGTGTAACTGGTCTTAATTTTTGTCCAATAAAAACATGTATCTCCAAAATGGTGACTTTACAGGAGAAGGCAAAGTTGATCTTGAAGTCAATGTATAATAAGAGTTTATTCCAAGTAATTCAGAGCATTTCTGTTGGTCCATTCATCCAGTATTATTATTTCACAGTACAGTACAGAGCAGCTGCAGGGTTCAAACAATGGAGATAGAAATAGAGATACATGTTTTCATTGGACTGCTGCAATATATTTTATCGTAATACCCATAATTTGTCATATTTACCACTTTGCTGGCATTTTATCTTCTCTCTGGCAGAATCTGTGTGAACAGCAGTAGCCGTGTGTTGCTGCTGCAGTTTGCTCAGCAGTGCTGGGACTACTCGGCTGTGTCGGAGCGGAGGCCGGGGCTTGCTCTTCATATTCCTCCTCATGACCTTCAACGAAAGGCTCTCTCAGGCTCTTCCAAACTAAAGATCTGCAAGTGGGATGGGAGAGCCAGAACACAGGTTTTTCCTCACCACACCAGGAGCCAGTCAGCCCCCAGCAGGCAGCAGACACACAGTGAGTACTGACCTGTTTGCCTTGAACTGTTGAATTGTTCTGCATGATGTTGTTAAGTAAAATGATTGTTTACATAAACACATATGAATAATACTGTATATGAAAAATACATTTGGACCATACTTGAGATAAATGTGAAAACACTAACAGAAATATAACATTTTCAAGTGTGTAAAATATGCTTTTACAGATTAGTGTATTAATACTGTAATAACTGTAATTGTTGTTTACAGGTATGTGCATGTCTTTGTATTTCTGCTGTAGTATGTAATATATATAATTTCTGTTTAAATACTGTGCATTACTGTATATGTCCTGCACATGTATACTCTACGTTATGTACTATTCTTCACATAAAGTCAAAAGACCAAAGAGTTTCATGACGCTGCATGATGAAACATGATCTGTGTGCAGAAACCTAATTTTTTGGGTAATTTATTATATTGAGCAGCCCATGTATGCTTGAGATTAACTTTATTAATAAACTGGCTGTTGTGTCCCCCTAAGCTGTCCAGCAGGAGTTCACACGTCCAGCCACGTGGAGTTCCACTCTGCTTCCCAACGGCCGAGCTAGATACTCACCTAGGAGCGCAGATGCCGGCTCAGGTAAGACAAACTAGGCACAAGTGTCCATCTTAAAGGAATTATGGATGGACATTTTAGTCAAATTTGATATTTAAATTTGCAAGATATCGTTTTTTGGATCTTGCTCTCAGTTGGACTTTGTCTTAGGCCACTTTAGACTCAGGCACTCTCATGCACTATTACACTGTTTCAAATTATTAAGTAATTCCAACTAAAATTGCTGAAGTGATCTCTCACTGATCTGTGATCAAAAATACACCACACATCTATAAACAGGTTGTAAGTAAATAAATAAAAAGTACCTTCAAATGCACAGCACTTCTATACAGTAGCGTAGTGTGTCTATACAGTGCTTGCTGTTAACCCCACGTCTATATCGGACACAGCAGGTACACACCTCTAAGCAGTGTACAGTGCAGTTAAAATCATGCCAGCTAATCCCCTTTAGTGGTCAGTTAAACAAAGCATCATGAGGAAATCAATCTGCTTTACTACATTTCACAGAAAAGCCCTTGCCAACCCTAAAATATAGGATGACCCCCAGTGAGACAGCAGTCCGAGAGCAAGCAAGAAAGAGAGGCCAGCATCGTCCCGTAAGCACAGCCCAGGTGCTTTTAAAGGTCTGCCCCACTCAGCAGCTCCACAGCTGTGACCTGGCCACCTCCAACATGAATCTGAATGCTGCAGTGCGAGACGCTTGGGGCCCACCTTCCTCTGATCCGGTCAAGGAGCCTTCTCCATCTCCTCCTCCGCCACCCTCCAAAACCCACACACGCCCACATTCGGCCCCCAGGGTGTCCACTCAGTCTTCCTTCAGAGGTACAGTGAAAATCTACACCCCTCTCAGAACCCACCCAGTGGACCTGAACCTCCGGCATTCCCTGCACTCCAAAGACGTTTGCTCAAGTATTCCCTCCCCGACTTTAATCCGACCCCAGACAGGACGTGAGCCACTGTCCCAGTCCGAGCCTAAACCCAAGCGTTGCCAGACAGCCTGTGGGGCACGTAAAGTTAATGCCTTCACCACCACCGCCGAGAACAATGTCCAGAACCTTCAGAGGATGTTCATGAGGAGCGCAGTCAAGCACCCAGGCCGCCATGTAGGCTTTGAGATGCCTGACAGTCCCAGAAAAGCACACATCCCACTGGATCCCTTCAGAAAGCATGGAAACTTTCAGCTGAAGACCGATTCAGAGCTGCAGGAACTCGTACAATCACAGGCTGAACTGCATCCCACACCTGCACACACACTGCAAGACAAGGAGAAGCAGCGCAAGAAAGCCTGGAAACTGAAAATCAAAGGTGTGCCACCTAGCGACTACACGAAAGAGGATCAGGTATACGCTCCAGAGCTGGGGAAGGATACGTACATCTGATACAGCCAGCATAGCCATGTGACGGCACAACCATATAAGCTTATTTTTTCTTTATTTTTGTTTTAGATTTTGAACCATTTGAAAATTACACCTGTTCTTTACATCATGTGAACATTTAATGACTGATACACCAATACATATAATAATAGAGTTAACACATTACATTTGTACCATGTCTAATGCCAGGAGTGAGCAAGAGGGGTAAGCTGTGGAGCAGTAGAACCGTGCTCTCTGGAATTAGATTTCGTGCTCCATCCAATACTTTTTGGACGAGGTGGAGAGTTGGGGATTAGATAAGTTGGTGATCATCACTGAATGCAATCAAATACTTACAGCAATGCTCCTTCAAAATCTAGTAGAAAGCCTTCTTCACTGGACGGTAGAGACAGATACTCCAAGAAAAGCAGGATACACTCTTTTTTTCAAAAGAATTCAGGTGAGTAGGCAGATGTCCCAATACTTTTGTCCATGTAGTGTATTTTAGCATTTAGAGAGTTGTTCAGTTCTCAGTTCCGTAAACAAGTACTGATACATATCCTTGATTGCAGATTAAGGCAAATAAGTACTTATTTTTATAAATAATACATTAATATTTTTTTCTTCTTGCTACATATGAGTATTTATGAATGTTTATTTCATATTTGTTTCCTTTTTTAATTATGATCAGACTGTAGTCAAAGCATTTACTGATGTTCACAGATCAGACCTCCTTGTATGAATATTTATCAAAGCATAGCAAATAAGTTATTTAGAAATGTCCAAGTCAGCTTCACTGAACAAAGAATAATAAACAATAATATAATATACAATTATTATATCTTATAATAAGAATAATATACCATAATAAACCCTTAATTGTGTCTGTATGTAAATTAAACAACTGACATTACTGCAAGTAAGATATCTTGATTCTAGTTAATATATTTTGTATTTGTCATTAAATATGACTCTGTTGATAGATAATTGCAAATTATTTTATTGTTCTTTAATTTAATTTTTTTTTTTGCTTAATATTTCTTGAACCATTCTGCATTTTAGATTCATAGATTTTAGATGACTAGTAAAAGTGTTTAGAAATAAGTTTGTATAGTTATAAGCCTGTGTAGTTATATAGTTATAGTTAAATAATCTTATAACATTCTAAGAGAATGATTAGAAATTTGGATATGTGAACTATTGGTCAGTGTCACTTCTTGCAATGTATTATTTCGTCACACTGATTACACTAGAGGGCAGCACAGACCCTTAGCTGAAGCGTCCACTGACTGAGAGGACTTCTGTCTTAAGCATTCAGAGAGGCTTTATGGAACAATCAGCATCTCCTTCTTAGAGCGACAAAGAGAAAGTGATTAGCTTCAGTGAGCTTAATGCAAATAGTCCTCGGGATGCTAGAATGAAGGGTGCTGCGTCCTCTCTCTCCATTCTCCTCTGTTTTGTCGCTGATAAAGGCAGTTGGCCATCCCTCTGGCTCTGTAGAAGGTATTGATGGACCATTTAATCCCTTCAGCAACTCGCAAGTACTTTGGCAAGCGGCAGCAGGATCTTATTCTGTACAATGCAGCACATCGCAACTATCAAAAGAATACTTGGGCTTTTTAGCACTGCCGATTTTCACTACAGACCCAGTGTCTGTCTGGCAAGGTTCCTTTATGGGCTGCTAAACGAGGGTAATGTTGTTGCTACTGATGAAGTGGTGATTCAGTGGTTCGCCTCAAGAGCGTTTGACTAAAGGCTTTGAAAGCAACATTTTGAAAGCAAAGTAGCTGTAGAAGATAAGCTCGAGTTTATAGTCGACAGGATGGCTTTAAAACACTCAGGAGATTCATGTGGCTTGTGAACCATGGTGCTAAATGAATAAGGACCAATATTCTGCACATCAACAATCAGTTTCCCAGATTATTCTTTTAGAAATCCAAGACATACAGACATCTGGCCTAAAGAGGGACATGTAATAGCTCAGACAGACTATGTACAGTAGAAATTCCATCTCCAACTTGCTGGTGTAATCAGAGCAAGTGCTTTCAGTGCTTAGTTAAAGAGGATACAAGCTTATGCAAAACACTGTGACTGATGGGCTTCTTGAAACCTGGCACATTTGGGCAAATTAGACTGCTAATGTTGCTGCAGCCCAATCGAGATACATACACTATGTCTACAAAAGTTTGTGGACACCCCTTCCTTCTAATGAATGCATTTAGCTGTTTTAAGTTGGACCCATTGCTCACACAGATGGGCACATATGCACGCACACACACACACAGCTTGTCTATTACCTGTAGAGATGTACTTTCAATAGAATAGGACTCTCTGGAGCAGATAAACATGAACCTATTGGCACCACATCTAATGCCAGGTGTGGGCTAGAGGGGTATAAAGCCCCCCAGCATTCAGTTGTGGAGCAGTGGAAGAACTGTGTTCTTTGGAATGATGTTGGTGGTGTTCCATCCTGTACTTTTGGTACGAGTTGAGAATGATGAGGTGGGGTGGTGACCATCCAACATCCTGACTTTACCAACGCTCTTGTTGCTAAGTGCAATCAAATCCTCACAGCAGTGCCCAAAATCTAGGAGAAAACCTTCTTCCCTGGAGAGTAGACAGTAACTAACAAAAGCAGGATGAACTCTTTTAAATTACCCTTGATATTGGATGAAATGATGAGTGAGCAGGTGTCCCAATACTTTTGTCCATATAGTGTATTGTTTTTTATTGTATTGTATCTTCAGATCACACCATAAAACCCCAAATCTGACTTCAGATCAGAACATATAGGCATCATCTTCCAAAACCAGCTCTGTCCAGCCTGTGGCCTGCTCTGGGATACTGCCTTTAGGGCATGTCTAAATGGGGAGAAGGTGGAGGGCCAGAGGGCAGGTCACTCACAGGCTTCAGCCCAAAGAAAGCAAGGCGGGTGGTGGGGGTGTAAATGCAGAAGTAGTACCCCTCACCCAGAAAATCCTCTTTTTCAGGAGCACCTTTGTGCTAATTTGATTTAATCTGCTGAAAATTGGGCTTCACGGGGTCTTTCTTTTCTCCCTGTGGCTGACGGACAAAGCCCCCCACCCCCATCTCTCTCTAAGCCCTCCCCTCGATCCCCCCAGGTAGCTGCTCTCTTGTCCGTGTTCACTAGCCCCCAGCGGTGCAGTAACGGGTGTGAAATCAAAGCGACGGTGAACAAGCGAAAGTCTTCACGCAGGAGCGCACGCCAGCCTCCTGTCCATCACTGCTGGACACAGGGTGGGGGAGCTAGGGCCTTTTCTGTAGGTGTGGGTGGTGGCTTAAGAGAAAAAGGACCAAATTTACACAATATTTCACCTTCAAACAAGAGACTTTGGGCAAGACTTCTAACACTGTGTTGGCCCACCGTCAGCTAAATGTCATAAATGTGAATGTCCTGGGCTCCCGAGTTCATTCCAGTCCAGGGGTGGTCATAATATTCTGATATGACTGTGTGGAATAGTACACTGGCTTATGAAGCAAGTCTCTGAAACTGTATGACACATGTCATTTTAACAGATGAGTAGTAGGAATGCTAATGGGACACATACATCAGTTTTCACAACTTCAGGGGTGCACTACGTGCAGTCTCCAAGTCTGCAGCTTCTCTCATAAGCATTATAAGTAGCCCACCACTCAAAATATAGCAATTCGTCATTGCTATACTCAGAAACCTTGTCGAAAATCTCAATTTCTGTCAATTGACCAATAGAAATGCTTCAAAATGGAACTTTATAGTATTGTTACACTGACTTCCATTGAAAATTAAGGAAGATTTCCCTTCTCCTGTTGCAGTTGCAGCTGCAGTTTTGGAGATACAAGGTTCTTGTAAGGACAATTTTAAATACCCCCACATTTATTACTATTTTAAATGTGTAGAATTAGACTCAGGAGCAGAACATCGGCTGCAGATGATCAGAACATGGTTGAAGAGGATTCTGGAGGTGTCTGTCTTATTTAAACCTCAGATGTAGTCTGGTCTGGTCTGATCTTGATTAAGTTGAATGGTGAATGGTGAAGATCAGCTAGAGCTCTCTCTGAGGCCTTCAAAAAGAAGGCTGTAGATGTATATTTTTTACAGTTTTTTACAGTGATGAAATTTTGACTTTACAGTCAGCGTTGGCAGATTTCAGGAGAGAAGCAATAATTTTTTTGGATTGTAGCAAAATTCCTGTGCCTCATTTACCAAGAGACTGTTACAGTAATGCATTTATTATCAGACATTATGAAAGACATTATGGAACAAAACAAGAACAAGCAGCTGGAACGTACCCTGCTCTCACAGCAGCAACTTTTAATCAGAGCACATTTGGTTGCTCATTAAACATTAACGGCTCTGTGCATTTGGGGGTTATTTTCCATATTTTCAAAACTTAACATGTTCTATCATTTATTAATATAATGAATAATATTTTGGCATGGAGCGACTGGCCCTCATGTATTTTGATATGGTCCAATCTGCCCCCCTTTGATAAGTTTAGACACCCTGCAGCGCTTGTTAGCTAGGTTTGGAGCTCCAGCACAAACTTTGGTGGGGGGGGCAAACTTCAGACACTAGTCGCGTCTTAGCTGATTGAATACGTTTGGGGAAAGAGGGAGAACTGTGCACTTCTGAATGTTTGCCAGACTTTCCGTTTAAGTATAGAAGTGGGAGTCTGTCTATTAAAATGAGTGTGGGTTTTCTTTAGAAGGGTCTCGAAGGCTCATTGAAAAGAGCAGGCAGTAAGCTTGCAGGGCCGCACGGTAAAGCAGCTCCTCTGAAATAACGCCACATTGGCTGACCTTTTGATCTGCATTTGACTGGAAGCTGGAGGGATTTGGTTAGGTTCGTCTGTCAGTTCGAATTTGTGTGACGATGTGTCCGTGCTGCTGGTGGCAGTTGGGAGCTCGTGGCAGGCGGCTGCTCGGAGGCCCCTGTGGTTCAGATTAAGCTCTTAAGTGACGGTGTATTTGCATGGCATGCAGACGCTCGACAGAACTGCCCTCAGGCCACTCAGACATGATTCCCCCGTATGAGCACATAAAGAAATGGTGTTATTGATTTTCGACAGGACTCCACTCAAACTGTGTTTGAATGGGAGACTTCTAGTTCAGATTTTAATGTTTTTTTGGCAGCATTTCAAAAAGGTTAGCTGCCCTTTTTAATATGGTCAACATTTTACAATGAATCAAACTGTAGAGGAACTTCTTAAGGTCCTTTGAGGAACCTTCAGGAAAAGGTTTTTAGAAGACATTGAAGAACCCCTAAAAGGTCCTCAAGAAATTTAGTGGATGCCTTTCAGGATTGTTCTTGAGGTCAGGATGTTTAATGACCTCCACCCCCACCTCATCCCAAACTCTGCAACCCATCCAAAAAGTATTGGATGGAGCACCATCCATCATTCCAGAGAACACAGCTCTTCCACTGCTCCACAGCTCAATGCTGGGGGGCTTTATACCCCTCTTGCCCACACCTGGCTTTAGGCATGATGCTAAAAGGTTGTTGTTTATCTGCTCCAGAGAGTCCTATTCTATTGGCAGTACTTCTCTACAGGTACTGTAGGTACTCTACAGGTAATTAATGTTCTTTAATGAAGGACTAATTAGATAAACTAGTCATTGGATGGGATCTGGAAACACTGGGCTTCATCCTGGGGAGCACTGGAAATGGTCACTCTAGCTAAACCCATATACACACAACAGTCTCAGTGTGTGTATTGACTACTTGTGTTTCTTGTCGTCATGTTAATAAAAGAAAAGTTCAAAGTAGCAAGATGTTTCCACAGCCCCAAATTCAACAGACCTGGACGCAAACTTTTGTTTGCTGGACCAAAAATGCTGCTAAGCAAATCTACAGCCTTCTCAAATTAGCAGTGACAGGTGCCCTGATTGTCTGATGCTGCCTGGCCGCCCTTCGAAATGGAAACCGGCCCGCAGTTCCGCCTGCTGACCTCGCCACTGCCCGATAAACATCTTAAAATGTAAGCAGATATCAGCACAACGAGGCAGGACGATTAGCAGGACAGTCAGAGACTTGCCATCAGAGCGATTAGCTCCTGGCTTATTGAAGTAGATAACCGGAGGGATTGCTCAT